>NC_056741.1:1985698921-1985998921 GCF_019279795.1 Protopterus annectens
CACTTTAATTTTCACCTCCGATCCATCATATATACTTCTAATCAACCTTATAATTCTATCAGGGAAAGCAAATGCTTCCACTGCCCTGCTCATGAAGTCCCAGTCTACTCGGTCAAATGCCTTCTATGCATCAAGACCCACCAATAACAATGGTATTTTCTTAAATTCTGCTTCTCTCTGGATCACCAGTGATCTGTTATTGTTGTCAAATGCTTGTCTCCCCTCTACAAAACCACACTGATCCATATCTATCAATTTTGGTATCACTTTTGCCATTCTTTTAGCCATTACAGAAAACACTATAATCATGGTTTAGTATTGAAATGGGCCTGTATGAAGCTGGATCCCATGAATCTTTACCCACTTTAGGTATTACAGCTTCCACCACTTTCTTCCAGGATGATGGTACTTCTCCTCTTAAAATACTGTTAAATAAAGCCTTCCAGATCTTTATCAGTTTTCCCCTCCTAGCTTCCAAACTTCCACATGAATACCATCTATTCCTGGGGACTTTCTTGTAGATTGGTTACATATGACCATTTTTATCTTATTTCCTCCTTTCCTGTTGGTAACTGACCCTCATCTACCTCTAACCTTGGCATATTTAATTCTTCCATAAACATTTCCATTTTGTACCTTTTGTTGATTTTTCTGTTTGATACAAAGTTTCATAAAATTTCAGAAATATTTCTAATACTTCTTACAGGATCTCATTATCTTCCTTGTTATAGGTTCCCTAAGGTTGGTAACAGCCCTTTCCACTTTCTGTTGCCCAAGTTGTTGTGCTAAAAGTTTTTGTGCTCTAGAATTATCAAAAAACATTTGCTTAACAATAGTCTTTCTAAACTCATGCACATTATCAAGTTAATCCCTTACTTCCTGTTTAGCATTCTGCAGTTGCTCTTTCTCTTGTTCTGAGAGTCCCCCTGTTTTGCAATACTTTAACATTTGTCAGTCCCTCTAAATAATTCTTATTACTTCTTAACCATATCTCCCTTTCCTTTATTTCCACCATAGCTTTAAATTCCACTTGAATTTCATCCCACTCCACTTCCTAGCTATATTTTCAGAAGAAAGTTCTATCCTTTGTAATATCTCCTGAATTATTTCCAAAACCCATTCCTGAAATTTCTCTCTTTTCAGCAGATAGATGGGAAAGCACCAGTGTCTCATTTTTATTTCATTACCTTGCGTTTTTATTTTAGTTATTATTGGTGCATGATCTGAAATAGCTGGTCTACATTATAACAACAAACTATCAAATGATCAATCGCTCTTATAACGACCCCTAAATGTTGAATCACCAAAACAGTGAACGGCTGGAACAGTGATTTTTTTCCCATGGAATAAAAATCACTGGTCCCAAAAAAAAAAAAAAAAAAAAAAAAGAAGACTGAACACTAAATAAAGTGGGGGGGGGGGCCTTCACCCCCTACTTAAATGTACCAACTCCAAGATCGCAGTACAGTGGAAGAAACACCACAACCCGAACAATGGCTCAGATTTTTTTTCCCTGGGAAAAAAAATCGCTGTTTCAGCTGTTCACTGTTTTGCCAGTTCGACGTTTAGGGGTTGATATAACAATGTTCGATCATCTGATCGTTCTCTGTTCTAAAGTAGACCCAAAATAGCTATTGGGTGAGTTTCAAGAACTTCAATTAAATGCACATGTTCCTGTGAGATATAAATTCCATCTAGCTTAGCCCAGTTTTTGTATCTTGGAGAATATGTAAATTCACTCTGAATTCGTAGTACTGAATTCACATCTTCCATGCCAAACATTGTCATAAATTTCTTCAAAACTCTACCCTCCTTTGTTATATTTTCCCTTCTAGGACACCCCCAGACACATCTTCACTGTTGCAAACCAAATTCCAATCCCCACCTATAAGTAATATTCCCTGCTGAAAGCAGACTATTTCTTCCAGGATTTTCTTAAGCTCTATTATAGCAGTTTTAGGTGGAATACAGATGAATGCCAGTGTAATCCCTCCTCCCCTTGCCAGCAGCCCCTTAGTACTATATATCTTCCATTACTGTCTTTTTTACTCTTTTATCGCTACTAGAGTTCCTCTTGCAATTAATATAAGTACTCCTCATTTCCTTTGCCCCAGATATTCAGCTAAATAACCATCCTGAAAAAGTACATTTGTGTACACTTACCATAAATGTAGATGTTCGCGTGTATTCACTGTTGCAGTCATCACATATGGGTTATCTTCTTGCAGTAGCCTTCAGTCGGCCTGATTATCAAAGTCTTGGGTCCTGCGTCGGTTGCGGTCTCATCTTCCGTGACGTCAGGTAGTCAGGGGTATAAAGCATGCAGCCGACGCATTTACTTCAATTTTTCTTGCCCCATATCTCTCTCTCTCTCTCTCTATATATATATATATATATATATATATATATATATATATATATATATACACGCATATATATATATATATATATATATATATATATATACAAGGTTATACCTCCATCAAAAAAGCAAATACACCAAAAAGCTTTTAAGCATAGTAAAGAAGGGAAGAGGCATAGCCAAAAGAAGTCAGGGGGCTGGAGGGAGGGTAACCAGGACTGGTACAGTGAATACACTCGAACATCTACATTTATGGTAAGTGTACACAACTGTACTATGTTCTTCGTGCTTCACTGTTGCAGTCATCACATTTGGGTAGATTCCTAAAGCTAAGGATGGGAGGAGGAATTTAGATAGCATTAGGACCAGCTATAAGGCCCTGCAAGACTGCAGTGGCAAAGGCAGCTCTGGATTAAAGAAAATTGGCAAATGGTAATGCTTGGTGAAAGTATGCACAGGACTCCAGGTGTCAGCTTCTAGGATGTCTCTGGTAGGGACACCTCTGAGAAAGGCTGTAGAGGTAGATGCAGCCCTGGTTGAATGGGGTCTAATCCCCTGTGGGATAGGTTTCCATGGTGCTTATAGCAGAAATGAATGCAATGGCCTATCCACTTAGAAATGGTTTGTTTTGAAATAGCCTTCCCCTCTGCCCCTGCAGCAAATGCCACCATCAGTTGTTCAGATTTCCTTTGAGGTTTAGTCCTGCCCAAGTAAAATCTAAGTTGTCTGTGCACATCTAAGGAGTGCATTATACATTCCCCCTTTGTTCTGTGGGTTAGAAAAGAAGGTTGGCAAATGAATGAATTGATTAAGAACCACACTGGATACCACCTTGGGCATGAAGGAGGGATTGGTCCTGAGGGACACCCTGACTGCATGAAAGATGATGAAAGGCTCCACTGCCATAAGGGCCTGTAATTCAGATAACCTTCTTGCTGAAGTGATAGCTAAAAGGAAAGCTGTTTTCCAAGAAAGGAATTTTTAACTCTGCACTTGCAGCTGGCTCAAAAGGAGGAAGAGTGAGTTTTTCCAATACAAAGTTAAGGTCCCAGGGAGGAGTTGGAGCTCTCCTGGGTGGTCTTAAGTTTTTGGCCCTACTGAGGAACTGCTTGAGCAGTGGATGAGAAAAGAGGGGTGGTTCTGTGTTGTAATGAGCTGAAATGGCTGAGGCGTGAATTTTGATGGAGGAAAAGGAAAGGCCCATGTGAAGCATCTCAGTTAAGTATTGAAGAATCTGAGGTAAATTGGGCACTGCTGTGGCCATCACTTGAGTTTGGTTCCAGAAACAGAATCTTTTCCATTTTTCAGCATAAGATTTTCGGGTAGTAGGCCTCCTTGCCTCCAAAATGACATCCGACACTTGTTTACTGAGGGATGGTAATTAGCCAGACTGCCAGGTTCAGGGTTTGAAGCTGGGGGTGCAGAATCTGGCTCTCCTGCTGTGACAGCAGGGTAGGGGTCTGAGGCAGGTGCCATGGGGCTAGCAGTGACACACTGCGCAAGAGCGGGTACCAGTGTTGGCGTGGCCAGTCTGGTGCAATCAGTATCATCCTTGGTTTGTCCTGTTTGATCTTTAGTAGTACCTTGGAGAGGACAGGCAGAGGAGGAAAGGCATAAACTGATAGATTTTTCCAGCTGAAGGACAGAGCAACCACTTTCCAAGTTTGTTTGTGGGGAGTCCTTGTGCAGAATTTGTCCAATTGGTAGTTCTGGGGGGAGGCAAGCAGGTCTGGGTTCCACCATTTGTTTATCAACATGTTGAAAGTCTTTGGTTCCAGTTTCCACTCGTGTGGGTCCATGAGATTTCTGCTTAGTTTGTCTGCCAGTGTATTTAGTTTTCCTGGCAGGAATTGAGCCTGTAGATGCACTTGGTAGCTCAAGGCTGTGTTCCACAGAGCCATGGCTAGTCTGCAGAGGGGGTAAGAATGGGTACCCCCCCTGCTTATGTACTACATGACAGTGGAGTTTGTCCGTCCTTACCATTAATTGTCCTGGAAGAATGTGGCCCTTGAAGGCTGTCAGAGCATTCTGTACAGCTAACATTTCTTTTTGATTGATATGCAGGTGCATTTGACTTGGGTTCCATTTGCCCTGAATGCACTTCCCTGCCAGGTGAGCCCCCCATGCATAGTCTGATGGGTCTGTTGTTAGGGTTTGGGCAGCAGGGGGTAGAGTGAATGGTAGACCCTTGTTTTGTTGGCAGGCCTCTGCCCACCAAAGGAATTCTAACCGTAGGCAAGGTATGATAGGAATTATTGCTTCTAGAGCCTGAGAATGTTGACACCGTAGGCTTTTCGGATACCATTGTAGTTTCCTCACATGCAGTCTTGCATATGGAATTAGTAGAATGCAGGATGTCATGAACCGCAAGGCTTACAGTATTTGCCTTGCAGATAGGAGGGTTTTTGTAGCCACTAGTTTGAAGTAAGTTGTCAAATGAATTTGTTTCTCTGGCATGAGGAAAGCCATTTGGGAAGTTGTGTTCAAGCTTGCTCCCAGGAATATAATTTGTTGACAGGGTACCAGATGTGATTTCTTTTCATTTATGGTGTACCCCAGGCAAGTTAGCACCTTTTGTACAAATGCCAGATGATTCAAAAGTATGTCCTGGCTTTCTGCCTGAATTAGACAATCGTCCAGGTATGGGTATATTTGAATATTTCTTTGCCTGCAAAAATGCAATGATTGGAGCTTGGCACTTTGTGAAAACCCTGGGCGCAGTAGATAAGCCAAAGGGCAGTGCAGAGAACTGATGGTGCATGTCGCCTGCTTTGAAGCATAGGTATCTTCTGCAAGATTCTCCGATTGGGATGTGCAGGTAGGCTTCCTTTAAATCCAGTGTTGCCAACCAGGCATCTTTGCCTAGCATAGGAAGCAACTGGTGAAGAGTTAGCATCTTGAATTTTGGAATCACCAAAAAGGTGTTTAAGATAGAAAGGGCCATGATAGGACACCATGAGTTGTCTTTTCTGGGTACCAAGAAAAGTCTTGAGTAGAAACCTTGTCCATTTTCTTCTTCTGGTACAGTTTGAATAGCCTTTATGCTTAAAAGAGAGAGTACTTGCTTTTGAGCCTCTGCCCACTGATTTGGGGGTAGATCTGTCCAACCATTTGGGGTTGGTAACGTGCGGAAGTGAAATCTGTATCCTTGGGAAACTATATTTAAAACCCATTTGTCCTGGGTAATGAGTTCCCAGTTTTTTGCCTGCAGGGCAATCTTTCCCCCTAAAGGAGCAGTCAGTTGAGAAGTGCTTGGAGGTTTTAAAGTTAAGTCATTGAGACAGTTTACCATAGGGGGGAGTCTTACTACTCCCTGATTTGGAAGTGGGAGCCCCCACCCCACTGCTTAGTCCTGTGCGTAACCTGGGACTGAAGCCTGGGTGTTCTGCTGGTTCTGGGTTTGGACTGAGAAGGCCTGGAAGAGACAGGAAAGAACCAATTCTTAGAGGGGCAATGCCTACTAAATCATGGAGGCTGTACTTGTATTAAACCTTTAACAGTCTGCATAGATTTAGCTTTTTCCTCCATCTTTTTAAGAACTTCTTTTGCTTTGTTGCCAAACAGGCGGTCCTGATTTAAGGGAGCATCCAGCAATTTTGCTTTAACATGATCTGGCAATGATTGCTCCTTAAGCCAAGCATGCCTTCTAAGTACAGACCCAGTGACAGCAGCCCTGCAAGATGCCTCTAGTGAATCAAAACTACATTGCAAAGTATGTTTTCCAACCTGTTCAGCAGAATGCATTAAATCCTGTAAATCCTTATTTTCAGCAGTCAGGAATCAACATAATTGTCGGTTTAAGCAATCCAATAACATATGAAACTGGCAATTTAAGGTCCTAATGGCCAAGGCTGCATAACTGTATACCTTCTTACCCCATCTATCCAGCACCCTGGAGTCTCTATCAGAGGGGGGTAGGATTTTTGGCAGTAGTAGCCTTAATGCCCTTGGGTCCCTGTGAAATGGTCTCAGGATCTGCAGTAGGATTTTTAAAAAGGAACTTGTGAGAGTCAGGAACCCTGTAATATCTATCAGGTTTTCTGGGAGCAGGAGGTAAAGAGTCAGGGGCCAAGCTAGATTCTTAAAAGACATCACCAACAATGTCTAGTACAGGAGAGACAGATAAGGGCCTGTGCTGGGGCAGGAGTAAGAAATCCCTAAGCCTCTTTTTAGAATCAGAGCAATCCTGGCTTTCCCAACAAAAATGCTCCTTAACAGTATGCAAGGTTTCACCAAAAGTGAAATCCTCTGGGGGGGGGGGGGGGGCAGAGGGAATAGAGTCCTCTGCATCAGAATCCTCAAAGGTAGATAAGGGTAAATCCTGGTCATCAGAGGAAACAGAAATTTCAGAATCCTGGTCAGAAGTATCATAAGCAAATTCAGTCCTAGGTCTCTTAGAGGGGGAAGGTTGGCTTCTCCTGATTGAAGTAATAAGGTCTTCAGCCATTCATTTGTTTGTTAGGCATAGAGGCCTGACCATGCGGTCTGGACGTCAGTTTTCTAGGCATGGTTCGAGATTTAGGCCTTGAAGAAGAAGATGGCGTCGGTTTAATATGCAAGTCAGCAGGCCTGAATACACCCACAGAAGCCGGTGCCGGCACAGCGGCTCCGGACACATCCAAGGTAGAGACATATATTGGACTCCAAATGGGTCTCAGTAGAGGCCTGCGAATCTGAAGTAGTGGGTATCAGGGGCTGCAAAAGCACCTCACTGAGTACCGGCGAACTGGCGACTGGCTTAGGAGAAGTGTTGCCAGCAGCTTTGGACCTAGGCGGCCTGTCTCTGTCTTTATCTTTGAGTTTTTTCAGAATGTCAGTAGTCGGATGGCTAAACGAAGACATATCTGGATAATTAAACAGAGTACCGAAATATTTAGAAGTGTAAATATACCAACAACGAATAGTTCGTTGCTTAAATAAGGCACAAAACCGACAGCGAGGTATGTTGTTGTCAGGGCCTAGGCAAGGAATACAGTACGAATGAAAATCTTTATGAGGTATTTGCTTTCCGCAAGAAATACAATTATTGACTTTTACTGACATCGGCTTAGAGCAAGAAAAAGTTTCCCCAACGGGGTACTTAGCTTTCGGTTCATAGGTTAGTACTAGACTAATTGCCCTTATGGGCCATTTTAAGCCTAACCAATTACCCCCTGTGAGAATCAAAACCCGTACCTTGTGTCTGTAAGGCAAACACCTTAACATTATGCCAACCTCCCATCTTTAGTTGAAGACTTCGGTTCTGAAACTCGAAAATGAAATTTTCAGGAGTCGGCCGACCTGTACTTGCGAACTGCTTTTGGTTCGGGCACCGCACGGCAAGAAAGACTGGTGTAATGGCATCAGCTGCATGTTTTATACCCCTGACTACCTGACGTCACGGAAGATGAGACAGCAACCGACACAGGACCCAAGACTTTGACAGTAAGGCTGACAAGGCTATTGCAAGTAGATAACCCAAATGTGATGACTGCAACAGTGAAACACGAAGAACATCGGGGAGTTCTATTGATTGATTTAAATTTGACTGAGAGCAAACTTTTGGTAGGAAGGAGGGATTGGTTTTGAGAGAAACTCTGTCTTTGTGAAAAATTAAATAAGGGGGGCGAATGGAAAGAGCTTGTAATTCTGATATCCTCCTAGCTGAGGTAATGGCAGTCAAGAAGATTGTTTTCCAAGTCAAGAACTTCAGAGAACAAGTAGCAACCGCTTTGAAAGGAGGGAGAATCAAGGTAGCTAGAACTAAGTTTAGATCCCAAGCAGGAGGTGGTTCTCTTTCTGGGGTCTCAAGAGGATAGTACCTTTCAGGAAAGCTTTGCATAACCTGTGGGACATAACGTTGGAACCCATTTCACCAACATGATAATTGGAAATAGCAGCCAGCTGAATTCAGATGGTGGCTGCAGCTGTCCCTTGGTTAAAAGTCTCAGTTAGAAATTCCAGGATCTTCGAAATGGATGCAGTTAAAAGGGTCAATATGATTTCGGACTGCCCAACAAGAGAACTTCTTCCATTTGCTAGCATACAGTTTTCTTGCTGTAGATTTGTGAGAAGAGATCAAAATGTGTCATACTGCTGTGGAATTGTCAGGAAGCCTGGCTAAGGCGGGAAGTGGAGAAACCAAGCTGTCAGCTTGAGGGTTTGAATAGAAGGGTGGAGTATTCCTGACTGCTGTACCAGGAGATCTGAAACTGGGTCCAAGATCCAAGGCTCCTCCTGGAGATGGGGCATAGGAAGAGGGAACCAAATTTGATGGGGCCATTAAGGGGCAAAGAGGATTAGCTTGCAACCCAGCGATTTTGCTTTCTGAAGATCTTTGGGTATTACAGGAAACTGGAAAAGCATAAAGAAGTCCCGGGGGCCAACCGTGAACAAGTGCATCCCTGGGTGACTGTCCCAGTTGGGGAACCAGGGCAAAATAGCTGCTGCATTTTGTATTGACGGATGTGGCAAAAAGGTCATAGCAAGACTGGCCCCACTTGCGAAAAATTTGATTTGCAATTTCCTGCTTCAGGGACCACTCGTGTGGCATCAGAATTGCCCTGGTTAGCTTGTCTGCCATCACGTTGGATCTCCCCAGAATGTGCGCTGCAATCAGAAAGCGCTGAGAAGACACCGCCCACTGCCATACTCTTTGAGCCTCTCGACACAAGAGGTAAGATCTGGCTCCGCCTTGCTTGTTGATGTACCACATTATGGATATGTTGTCTGTTTGAATTGCAATTGTCCCCGTAAGTAGAGAGCCCCGGAGTATCTTCAGGATGTTGATGTGCAAGTGGTACTCGTGTTACTGCCAAGTTCCTTGAACAGTCTGTCCCAGATAATGCCCCCCCCACCCTATCTGGGAAGCATCCGTGGTCACTGTGGCTACCGGTTAGGGAAGGATGAATGGCCTGCCTATCTTTATGTGCGTAGACTGAAGCCACCACTCTAGATACTTTTTGCAGGTCTCTGTGATGAGAATCCCGCGTGACATGCGTAGATTCTGCATGGACCACTGAGCAAACAGAACCCACTGCAATATCCTCATATGGAAGTGTGCCAAGAGAACTAGTGTTATTGCTGCCGCCATTGAGCCTAGCACTTTCAGAACAAATCTTGCTTGAATCTTCTTTCTCCTTGTCAAGACTGACACCTGATGTTGTATGGTTGACACACTCTCCTGAGGTAATTTTGCTATCATGTCTTTTGTATTTAAAATCTGTTCCTATAAATGTAATATGTTGACAGGGCAACAAGGCAGACTTTTCCTAGTTTATAGTGATGCCTAGCTCTGAGCAGAGACGAATTGTGGTGTCCCTTGCCCTGATTAGTCGATGCTCGGTGGTGGCGGTAAGGAGCCAGTCATCTAGATATGGAAACACCCGGAATCCTAGATGCCTCAGGTGAGCTGTAACTACTGCCATGCATTTGGTGAACACTCTGGGGGCTGTAGTGAGACCAAAGGGCAGAGCTCTGAACTGGTAATGACTGGCTCCCAGCCGGAAGCGTAGATATCTCCTGGATCGCTTGTCCATCTTGATGTGGTAGTACGCATCCTGGAAATCGATAGAGCACATCCAATTGTCCTTTTCCAGAAAGGGAAGAATGGTCTACAGTGTCACCATCTGGAACTTTGTTTTCTTGACAGACTTGTTCAGTCTGCTGAGATCCAAAATGGTCCTCCAGTCCCCTGTTTTCTTTGGAACTAAAAAGAACCTTGAGTATGTTCTGGATCCAATTTGGTCTGCGGGGACTTCTTGGATGACTCATTTTTCTAGCAACCTTTGAATTTCTAGACTTGCTTGATCCTGTAGATTGGGTGGCACATCTGGGATTGACTTTCGTTTTCTGAGAAGAGGGGGCAGGGAGAGAGGAATGCTGTATCCCCTGGATATTATCAACTGTACCCATATGTCTTTTGTGATACTTTGCCAGGCTTCTGGGTACAGTGACAATCTACCCACGACTGCCTCCAGAGGTGGACAGGTGGGACTCCTTTCAGGAGCGCTGGAAGGGCCTACCAGAGAACGTATCACTGTCTCCCTGATTCTGCGGACCCCCTCTGCCGCGAGGGTGGCATCTCCCATTACTGTTTCCCTCTCTGCCCCTGTGGGGGTGAAAAGTCACCACATGCATCAGGCGAAGCTCCCTGGGATTTCCGGAGCTACATTTTTCAGCCTTTTGACTTTTGGGATAAGGTCTAATAGGCACAAAGAAACTTACTCCCACAACAGAAAGAGCTTTGCCATCTTGCTCGCACCTGGTAAGAGTCTCTTTTACCTTGGGCCCGAACAATGACGAGCCATCAAATGGGGCGTTGGTAAAGGAGGACTTGAAGGGCTCCGCGAACTTGCAAAGGCACATCCAGGAATGTCTCCGTAGGGCAAATTCCTGTGCCTGCTGCCCTGCTCACTCCATCGGCTGTGTAAGAGATAAGCCGCATGGAGGAGTTGACTATAGAAGACAAGGTCGCAAGCTGGGAAGCAGTCTTGTCTGAAAGCTCCCGCAGCTGTATGATCTTGGAGAGCATCTCCCAGCTCTTTAAAGAGATCCCTCTGGAGAAGAGTTAAATGGGACAAATAATTCAGTGACCTAAGGATAAAGGCTGCTGATGAAAACACACGCTTCCCGTAATCTGTCCATTGTATGGGACTCCTTGTTTGGCGGATGGACAGAAGACGTTTCTGCTAATTCCTTCTTTGTGGCGGTCACAACCACAATAGCATCAACTGAAACACCTTTAGTCAGGAAAAGTTTGTCCTCTGGTGCTGTGATAAACTTATTGGGCCTCCTCAGAACTGGTTCCATAGATTCTGTAGAGCTCCACACCTTTTGACTGACCATCCTCAGCAGCTGGTCGAAAGGAGGAGACACCCAAGAGGTGGAGGGTCGGGAGCCAAATGGCTGCAGGTACACGGACTCGTCTTCAGAAGGGGAAAGGACTTTCTAGTCACCCCTCTTCTTGAGGATTTCCAGGATGTCTGAAAAAGAGACATCCTGCGAGGAGGACCGTGGGGACCCTTCTAAGTCCTCCAAGTCCGTGTCTGATGTGAGAGACTTGGGAGTGTCTAAATGCATCCTCTTCTGAGGGACCTCTTCAGAGGGGTACTCTGGGAAGGTTTCAGAAGAGGAGGGTCACCTGAGGGGGTGTCCTGGGGCATTATTTCCTTATGCTTTGGATGGAGGGGTGGTGTGAAGGTAGACACCGGCCCCGAAGGGGACAGAGTAGCCAAAGCCAAGGGTGGAGAGGTCTGTGAGGACAGCACACTCCTCATCTCAAAGGCACCACGATCTCAGCCCGAGAGAGTCTCCAACTCAGAAGAGCCTGGAGATGTCTCCTGCAGCATGAGCGACTGAGGCTAATGTGGGTGCCGAACTCACCTGTGCCAAAGCCCCAAGTGGGAGAATAGGATCTGACAGGGGTCTGCTCTCGCTCCCCCCCGGTGCCGATGAGGGAGTGTTGGCCCCCAGATCCCTCGATACAAGGTGGTATCGATGAGATCAAAGCAGATGTCGGAACCAAGAGACCAGTGGTTTTTGGATCAAGCGGTTGCACCACAATGACTTCCATGCACTCCAGCTCTGAATTCAGGTGAGTCGAAGGAGAAATCAATGACAAAGTAGGTTGGGTAGTCAGTTCCACGTCCATATGGGCTGGGCTTGATAAAATATTTGCCAAAGCCGGTGTCCTAAGTAACCTCTTCACCACCCTCTCCACATCATCATCCGAAAGGCTACTGGATGATGGAGAGGAATGGGTGGATGAGCGATGACTACCTGTCACAGACTGGAGTAGTGGAGACTGTGGTACAGAACACACCGGCTTCAAGGAGGGAGACAGGTTTCTTTTTTGGCTCCAGGTCGATTCTGAAGACACTGGAGGAACCGAAGGAGATTGTGTCTTGTCAGACCCAACTGACTTTGGATCCGATGAACTTGTTTATTTGTCTTGTCCCTTCAACTGTTCCAAGCTCGGAGCCGACGAAGGTGGATTCTTGGAGGGCTTATCAGATTTGCCAGCCTGATTCTCTTCCACAGATGCCTCAAAAGGCCCTTTAAGTAACTCTCTCAGAATTAACTTATTTTTCCATTCCTGCAGGACCCTAAAGCTAAATCCATGACAAATGGAACAAGAGTCCTGCAGGTGAACGGTTCCCAGGCAGTTTATGCAACTAGTATGACCATCAGTCAATGATTTCTTCTGAGTGCAGGAATCCCATTTTTTGAATCCAGATGGCTTGGGGTCTTTTGATGACTCCTTGGACATATCTAACATACAAATGATAACCACACAACAGCCAACAACACTAACTGTGAGAGAAAACGGCACAAACAGAGAAGGCAAGTTTTTTTTTTGTTTTGTTTTTTAAAGTAAAAATGGGAGGGATGGAAGGAGGAGAGTCTCTAAGTTAAATAACAGCTCCTTCGACCGAGGAGATGCCTCTAACTTAAACAGCAAACTCCTTTGGAAAAAGGGGAGTAAAAGGGAGAAAAGCCCTCTAACTCAAACGGGTTGAAATTAAAAGGCAGAAAATTAATCCTTTAACTGAAACGGATTCGTTAGGGACTAACGAAAGGGGGATTAGCAGGCCTGAGAGGGAAAACGACGGCCTCAACAACAAACAGCAAAAATAGGGAGATCGACACCAATCACACAAGCACTTAATCTTCTAACTACAAGAAATAATTATAGATAAGAAATATCAAGATTTTTTTACAAAAGAAGAAGAAAAAATACAACTTAGCCTGAGCCAGTTGCAAAGCAATCCCGAAGCATCAGGCGGCAAACGAGATCTGGGTAACTCTCACTAGGCATGTTGGGACAGGGTCTAGCCTCAAGCCAGTGGCAGCTTTCGAGCTTTAGAATGCAGCTGAGTCGGAGCAGAGTATTGGCTCCAAACCCAACAAGCAAGAATGAAGGTGAGATTGGGACAACATAACATGGTTAGTTATGCTAAGGTGCATGGTACAGTCTGTGCTTTTAGTAAGTGCTATCTGGTTTTGTTGTATCTATATAGGTCTCCCAGCTTAGAAAACACTTGAATGCTTTCACTAAACACTTTCTCCAAGCCATTTCTCTTTACCAGATTGTCTTCTAGTGACATGCAAACCAGACACAAACCTACTAAGGATACCTTGTTTAACAGAAAAAAAGCCTTATAATGTTTAATATTCTTTTCCATTTACTTGCTTTATAATAAACTTGTTGCTGGATAAATCCTAGGGTCTTAACCAAGTCATTTCCCTATGCAAGTGTGCCAAAAAGTACACCAATTGTTCTTTTGTCATGCTTTCTTAACCAGACCTCTCCCCTCCCCCTTTATTTTTACACTGTAGTGCCTACATTTCTTAAAACTGAACAAAGAAAAGGGAGAAGGAAGAAAAAGAAAAAAAAAACAAAAGCACCTGTTTGTATTAGTATCCCATTACATTTAAAAAATGAGAAAACTTTAATTCAAGTGCTAACTGGTTTTGTCTGATCTTTATAGCTCTCCCACTTGGGAAAACTCCTGAATGGTGTCAGAGAACATCATGTCCTAGCCAATTTCTCTTTGATTTTATTGTTTTTCCTCAGCAAATCACTGTCCATCAGACTGTAGCCAGTTTCTCTTTATCAGATTGTCTCCATACAGACATGAGAACCAAGCAGCCAGTTTCGCTATCAGACTGTTACCATGGAAACATGAAGACCAAATATAGCACTTGCTGAGCATACACATATTTGCTAGAAAAAAGCCTCATACTATTCAAAGTTATTTTTCATTTGCTTGCTCTCGCTTAAGACTTATTACTGAAGCAATCTAAGGTCTTTAATCCATTCATCCCCCATGCAAGAATGAGAAAAATGACATTAATTTTTCTTTTATCATGCTTTTTAACCAGGCTTTTTTTTTACATTGCAGTGCCTACATTTCTTAAAACTGAACAAGAAAAAGAAGGGAGGAAGAAAAGAAAAGAAAAAAAAAACAACAGCAGCACCTGTTTACAGTCTCAATTACATTTAAAAATAACTGAAAACATTTTATTTTATAGCTTGTAAAAAAAAAAAAAAAAAACACATGCCACAAAATTAGTACTATTAAAAAAAAGCTTTACTTAGAGTTAACTTTCTCCCTCCTCTTCCCCTCCCCAAAGCACTTTTTTGAACATTAATGATATGCAGTAGGGAATATGCTCGGGTCCCCCCAAGTCCAACAAATTCTGAAAAAAGTCCAATATTTCCAGATTTTCTTGTTCCTTCATATTTCATAAATATACTTATTGCATTATACTCCCATATTAAGTTACTGATTTTATTACTGTTCATCTTTGAAATCTTATCTCTGCTTCATTTCCAATGTACTTTCGATTCTTCTAGTCAATTCTAGTGCTCCCTTCCTTCTCCCCAACATTTTCCGTTGAAAAAATTTGAAAAGGTTTCACAGCTACATTCCCATCTGTAGTCTTTATGTCCAGAAGAACAAGAAGCAGAATCTCTTTGTTTCACATCTTCTTTTTTGTTGGACTAACTTATGTATTTTCTCCTTAGCTTTTACTTCAAAAAAAATGATTTTGTCCCACCAGGGAAGAATACCTTGACAGCTGGATACAGCAGTTTGACTCTCACACCTGCATCACAACATTCCCTGAAAAGTGGAATAAATTTGCTCCTCTTCTGTCAGGTGTACAGGGAGTAATCATTTTCCATAAACACACTGCTGTCTCTCACTTTTAGTATTTTGTTCTTCTGCCACAGTTTTGTCAGAATCAACTCCTTCTGTTGGTAGGATTGCATCTTTACTATTGTCTAGGTTAGTTTCTTATAGCCAGGTTTGGAGCATACACACAATGTTGTCCTTTCAACTAACGCCTCCTACTGTTGAATACTAGTCCAGTTGCTTATTTGTGTTTCATAAAATTAATGCAGTCTGTTCCTTCCAGCTTCTCTGGTATAGCTGAAAATCTCAGGTTTTCCCCATGTGCTCTGTCCTCTAATTCTTTTTTGAAACATCTCTTCCTGAGCAGTCTCATTCAGCCAGCCTTTTCTTCATTTCGACTTCTGATTTTTCCAGCTTTATCATCTCATGTGAATATCTGTTTAAAGCGTCTTCCATTTGTTTGTGTTGACATACTCAATCAGGGTTTTGTTTATTTTAACCAGGTCTGTATGCAGTTGTCTTATATCTTCCTGAAGGCTATTGGAAGTCATTATTGGAATTCATGTCTGAAGTTTGCATTGCTTTTTGTTGAACAGCTGCAGCACTTTCCCCAGTCAGTGTTTCTTCCTCACTTTGTGTGGCTGACTTTTTCTAGATCTTCTGCATTCCTTTATTCCTTGCATCCAGGCAGTGCACTTACTAGCCAGTTACTAAAATTTACCCATAAACACAAGTCTACTGGCCTTCTCTGCTGAGTTTCTGTTTTCACACTGGGAGAGCCAGAAAAGTACAGTTTTGTACCTACCATAAATGTAGATGTTCGAAGATCCACATTGCTGCAGTCCTTACACTTGGGTAGTCCGCTGTCCTTGGTCGGCCCGAATATCAAAGTATTAGGCTGACATCGGTCAAGGCGCTTAAGACTGACATCAGAACGTCAGGGTACAAATGCGCATGACCGACGTCATATCCTCAGTCTTTTCTTGCCCCAGATGTCAGAAGACCCTAAAAAGAAAGGTCAAAACCAAAAGACAGCAAAAAACCACCAACCACCCTTGCACTAATCATATGTACAATATATACAATATCCACAATATTTACAACCCAAACCACACAACCGCCTCTAACTACAGAGGGGAAGGAGGGAGGGTAAATTGGACTGCAGCAATGTGGATCTTCGAACATCTACATTTATGGTAGGTACAAAACTGTACTATGTTCTTCATCTCACATTGCTGCAGTCCTTACACTTGGGTAGAATCCCAAAGCAGAGGTAAGGGAGGATGGCAAAACTATAAAGCATTAGGAGCTGCCAAAATGCCCTGTAAAATTGCAGTGGCAAAACCAGCCCTAGATTTAGAGTAAAGAGGAAGGTGGTAATGCTTAGAGAAAGTATGCACTGAACTCCAAGTAGCTGCCTCCAAAATATCTTTAGTTGCCACCCCCCTTAAAAAAGCTGTAGAAGTGGCAGTAGCCCTAGTGGAATGGGGCCTAATCCCAGCTGGAATCACCTTACCATGATGGGAATAACAGAAAGCTATGCAAAACCCAATCCACTTAGAAATAGTTTGTTTTGACACAGGCTTGCCTTGAGAACCCAAAGCAAATGAAACAAATAACTGCTGAGACTGCCTGAACCCTTTAGTTCTGCTCAAATAATATCGCAACTGCCTGTGTAAATCCAAAGTGTGCAAAATCTTTTCCCCTTTATTTTGGGGGTTTGCATAAAAAGTAGGCAAATGAATAGTTTGGTTTAAAGCCACACTAGAAACCACTTTAGGCATAAAGGAAGGATTAGTACGCAAAGATACCCTATCCTTATGGAAAATTAAGAAAGGCTCAACCGCCATAAGGGCCTGTAATTCAGAAACCCTTCTCGCAGAGGTAATGGCCAACAAAAAAGCAGTCTTCCATGACAAATATTTCAACTCGGCAGTTGCTGCAGGCTCAAAAGGTTGTAGAGTGAGTTTCTCCAACACAAAATTGAGATCCCAAGCAGGAGTAGGAGCTCTACGTGGGGTCTTATATTCTTTGCCCTCTAAGGAATTGCTTAAACAAAGGATGAGAAAACAATGGTGGGTCACAGTCATAGTGAGCAGAAATTGCTGCAGCATGAACCTTAATAGAAGAGAAGGACAAACCTTTGTCCAGTAACTCAGTAAGATATTGAAGAGCCACACTTAAATTAGGCTTAGAAACATCAAATTCCTTCGCTGTACTCCAAAATAAAAATCTCTTCCATTTATCTGCGTACACTTTCCTTGTACTAGGCCTTCTGGCCTCCAAAATAACATTCAAAACTTGCTGTGGAAGCTGAGACCCTCCAGGGTTTAAAACAGAATATGCCAGGCTGTTAGATGTAGAGAGTGAAGTTTGACATTGAGTAAATGACTGTTCTCTTGAGACAGCAGGTGTGGAATCGAAGGCAAAGGCCATGGAGGCTCCCGTACCAGACTTCTCAGTAATGGGTACCAGTGCTGTCGAGGCCAATCTGGAGCTATTAAAATCATCTTTGGCTTGTCCTGTCTGACCTTCAGGAGTACCTTTGGGAGGAGAGGCAGAGGTGGAAAGGCATACACATGAAGATTGCTCCACCTGAATGAAAGAGCATCCACTTTCCAAGCTGTGGGATGAAACCTTTTCGTGCAAAACTTTGGCAGCTGGTAGTTTAGTGGAGAAGCGAACAGATCTATGTCTGGAGTTCCCCATAACACTGTCAATTTCTGAAATACATGAGGATCCAATTTCCACTCGTGGGGATCCATAATTTGTCTGCTCAACACATCTGCTAAGGAGTTCTGTGCTCCCGGCAGAAACCTTGCCTGAAGATTCAGCTGTAAACTGAGAGCAGTCTCCCACAAAATCATTGCTTGTCTGCATAGAGGATAAGAATGCGTTCCCCCTTGCTTGTTGATGTACCACATGACTGCTGTGTTGTCTGTTAGAACCAACACCTGCCCTGGAAGAAGTAAATCCTTGAAAGCTATTAATGCAAATAGGACTGCTAACATCTCCTTCAAGTTGATATGTAGATGTTGAAGTCTGGCAGGCCACGTGTCTTGTACCCACTTTCCATTTAGATGAGCTCCCCAAGCTTTGTCTGAGGCATCTGTCGTTAGAATCTGACTCGCCTCTGGTCGGGTCACAGAGAGTCCCTTGTTTAGGTGACATTCCTGAGCCCACCACAAAAACTCCTTTTGAATGCAAGGTATTATCTGAATGACAGTGTCCATATCTTGGCAGTGCTGTGTCCACACATTTTTGAGATACCATTGTAGCTTCCTCATATGCAGTTTGGCATTGGGAAGCACCAGAATACAAGATGCCATGAACCCCAAGGCTTGAAGGACTGTCCTTGCAGTCAGCCTGGACTGATGAGACAATTGATGGAAGTAAAGAGAAAGATTCTTTTGTTTGTCCGGGGTCAAAAAGGCCATCTGGGACGCTGTATTCAGTCTCACACCCAGAAAGCACATGTCCTGAGAGGGTACTAGACTGGACTTTATTTCGTTCACAGAATACCCTAGGCATCTTAGCACTGCTATCACGTACTGTAAATGATGAAGAAGTTCGTCCTTTTCTTGGGCCAGAATCAGGCAATCGTCCAAATAAGGATAGATCTGTATTCCTCTTAGCCTGAAGAAAGCTATCACTGGAGCCAGAACTTTCGTGAACACTCTGGGCGCAGTAGATAAGCCAAAGGGCAATGCAGAGAACTGATAATGAGAAGTCCCAGCCCGAAAACGCAGATACTTCCTGCAACTGAGCCTGATAGGAACATGAAGGTAAGCCTCCTTGAGATCCAGAGTCACCATCCAGTGATCTTTGCCCAGCAGAGGCAAAAGCTGTTGTAACGTCAACATTTTGAACTTGGGAATGTCCAGGTATGTGTTGAGGATAGATAAATCCAAAATTGGTCTCCACGTGTTCCCCTTCTTTGGTACTAGGAACAGGCGAGAATAAAATCCTAGGCCCACTTCTGGTAGAGGGACCGGTTGTATGGCCCCTATTTGAAGTAGCAGAGAAATTTGTTTGTGAGCCTCTAGTCTTTGCTGAGGAGGAACGTCTGGCATGCCTTTGAAAGGAGGCAAGGTATGGAAATAAAACTTGTAACCCTGGTGTATGATATCCAACACCCATCTGTCTTGAGTAATCAAACTCCAATTTTCCTTGAAGAGCGCCAACCTTCCTCCCAAAGGTGCTGCCAGGCAAGAAGAATCTGGCAGCTGAAAAGGTAGGTCATTGGGCCTGTTTACGAAAGGACTGGCCCCTGCCTTCACCCGAAGACTGTGCAGGTGAACTCCCCGTTCTAGGTCTGAAGGAACTCTGAGCTCTGCCCCTACCACGTCTAATCTACCCCTAGACTGAGAATCATAAGAAGGATACGTCCACCCCTTAGCAGGCCAATTCCTACTAAACTTCGGAGGCTGAACTTGCAAAAAATCTTTAACAGCCTGCATAGACTTAGCCTTGTCCTCCATTTTCTTCAGGACTGACTCCACAGGTGAACCAAACAACACATCAGACTGTAAAGGAGCATCCAAAATCCTTGTCTTAACATGGTCAGATAAATTCTGATCCCTCAGCCAGGCGTGCCTGCGAAGAACTGAACCAGTGGCAGCCACCCTAGACGAGGCCTGTACAGCATCAAAACCACATTGTAAAGAATGCTTACCCACCTGCTCCGAGACATGTACCAAGTCTTGTAATTCTTTACACTCAATGCCTTCCACCAGAGCATCTACCTTAGACTTCAACTGAGAAAGAAGATAGTTTTGATATTTCAACATGTGAAACTGGCAATTCAAAGCCCTCATAGCTAAGGTGGAAGAAGTATAGACTTTCTTTCCCCATCTATCCAAAGCTCTGGCCTCTTTATCTGGAGGAACCAGATTTTTTACAACAGAGGCCTTGACACCCTTAGGTCCCTGACTAACAGTTTCTGGGTCCGCCCTAGGACTCTTATAAAGATATTTATGAGCCTCAGGCACCCTGTAATACCTATCCGGTTTAACTGGAGCAGGAGGCAAAGAATCAGGATTAAGTGAAGCCTCTGCAAACACATCCTCCACAACATCCAGAACAGGTGGTATAGCCAAAGGCCTATGCTGGGGTAAAAGCAAAAATTCCCTAAGCCTTTTCCTGGAATCAGAGAAGTCCTGACCTTCCCACTTAAAGTGTTCCCTCATGGAATGAAAAGTCTCTGAAAAAGAAAAATCCTCTGGAGGAGAAGCAGAAGGAGTCGAATCATCTGCATCAGAATCAGAATAAGGAGAGTACCCCTGCAAGTCTTCAGTCGAAGACTCTGAAACATCCGAAGCCTGCTCAAAACTCCCCAACTCTGGTTCCACCCTAGGCCTCTTATCAGGAGGGGGCAAAGAACCTCTAATCAAAGTAATTAAATCTTCTGCCATTTTAAGCATGTGCTTCTTGGGCACAGATCCTGAAGAACTAGGAGTGACACCAACAGAAGCTAAACCTGGCCTGCCTCTGGGAGAAGCCTTGGAAACAGAAGGAGAGGGCCTAACCACCCTAGGAAGGGAGGGGAGTACAGTAACCTGAGAAGCCCCTTCAGCCTGACCTGCCTCCTGAGAGGCCACATCCTGCAATATCAAAGTCTCCCCCTGGGACTCCAGAGAAGCCTCCGGAACCACCGGTTCCACTCACGCCTCTAAAGAACCGGCGTCCGCACGGACGACTCTTCTTGCCTGGGTTTAGCTGCTTTGTCTTTGCGCTTCTACGAAGAAGCGGACGTCGGAGCATCCGACGGCATATTATAATTGCACCGCTTCCCGAAGACCAACCGGGCACAATCTAACCTTCGCTTAATAGTGCGCTTATTGAACCTAGCACAAAAGCGACACCCAACAACGTCGTGCTCCGGCCCCAAACAAGGAATACACAAAGTATGATAATCCCTATGCGGTATCTGCTTCCCACAAGAAATACAGTTATTCACTTTTTCTGACATCCGGTAAACCACTGAGGCAAGAAAAAACTAAAATATTCTAACGGGTACTTAGCCAACTTTGACTCGGTCTGAAACTCCGAATTCGAAAAATTTCAGAACGCCGAACGGCACTTGCAACGCTGCTTCTGCATCGGACCATGCGGCAAAAAAGACTGAGGATATGACGTCGGTCATGCGCATTTGTACCCTGACGTTCTGATGTCAGTCTTAAGCGCCTTGACCGACGTCAGCCTAATACTTTGATATTCGGGCCGACCGAGGACAGCGGACTACCCAAGTGTAAGGACTGCAGCAATGTGAGATGAAGAACATCAAGTTGTTACTCAGTGTGTAGCTATCTTGGAAGGGAGATGTTACAGACTCTTGAACTACTTCAGAAATGGCTCTTGTGAGAGTATTTGATAACTCCTTAGTCAAATCCCTCTGAAGTCTAATAAAATGTGCCAAATAGTTCAGTGATCTTACAGCAAAGGTTGCTGAAGCAAATACATGCTGCCCTAATCTGTCCATCTGGACACTGGGAGAGCCAGAAACAAGTTTTTTTTTATTTATTTACATTTGTTGACCGGGAGAGTCCCACTGGACACAGGTCCGTTTTCAGTGGAGGCCCGGGGAGAAAAGCTCCACACTCACTACACAATTAGAGAAATATCATATAAAATTATAGACATTGTTAGAACTGTAGAGCATAATACAAGATTAAACAAAGTTGTATGTATAACAGCTGTAGAGCAAGAATTGACATTTTAAACCATAGTGACAGATGTTAAACATAGTTACAGAAGTAGAACAAATTCATAAACTGGCAACTGAAACGAGTTGTCAGGTACATAACGGACAATTAAATTGTTGCAATAAGAAGGTATTGTTGTACAGTAAGTAGATTAGGTTAAAGAGAAAATGAGGTTGCTGTTATCAGGTAGTTAGTGTGGTGCAGACAGAGGTAGTGGGTGGGTGCTCATTGAGGGGGAATTGCAAGGGCATTTTCTGCAAGTAAGCAGGTGTGCTTTTAGTGAAGATTTGAAGTGGGTGCATGATTTTGCAGAGGTAATTGAGGGTGGGAGGGAGTTCCATTGTTTGGCTACAGCGCAGGAGAATAATGCTTCTCCAGCAGAGTTATTGGCTCTTGTGACCAGTACGAGGATTTTGTTGCTGGATCTTAGAGGTCTGGTGGTAAGATAGGGTTGGAGTAGATTCTGAAGGGATGGTACTTTTAGTGGATGGTTTACTAGTATGTGGGTGAGTGCCAATTGGTACCATTGAAGGAGGTGAGGGAGTTCTAGCCAGCCCAGTTCTGCTAGTGAGAGACAGTGGTGACTACTGTAGGATGCCCCTGTGGCAAACTTGGCAATTTTGTTATAGCAGTTTTCAAGCTTATTTAGATCGCAGTGTCTTAGGTTTGTATATACTGGAGAGGCGAAAGTAGGGTGGAGATAAGGTGAGAATTTGCTACTGAAATCTTTGCAGCTCTGGTAAGTAGTTGCTGATTTCTATATAATGCTCCTATTTTTTTGTGGACTTTTTTTATGGTCATGTATACGTGAATGTCAAAGTTCAGTTTATTGTTCATTTCCACTCCTAGCAATTTGGTGTATTCAGTAGGATGGATAGTGGTGTTGTCTTTGCTGTGATGTTAAAGTGTGAGAGGTTTTTGATAAGTTTGATGGGTTGGAAAATTAGTAATTTAGTTTTGTTTGGGTTGAGTATTAATTGGGGATTGGATAACCAAGTTTCCACAGTGGAAAAGGCATCTTGTGTGACTTTTTCCAGTTCGAAGGAGTGGGCTGAGCAGATGATGGTAGAGTCATCTGCATATTGTATGAGTGTGCCAAGTGTTGTGGCAGAGGCTAGATTGTTGGTGAAGATAGAGAAAAGTAGGGGTCCAAGGATGGACCCTTGGGGAACCCCTATGGAGACAGGTGGTTTGGGGGATAGGTTGTCCTGCCATACAACAGCTTGTTGACGGTTAGACAGGTAGCTTTGAAACCAGTTGGCGACTGATTGAAGGATAGGTCATTGAGATGAGTTGTTTGTGAGGTACCATGTCGAAAGCTTTACATAGATCTAGGAAAGTAGCTGAGGAAAGGTGACCAGCATTTTTGTATTGTAGGATAGTCTTAGTAATAGAGAGTAAGGCAGTGGTGGTGCTATGGTTTGGACGAAAACCGTGTCTGGTATTGGAGAGGAGGTTGTTAGTGAGGTTGCTGTTATCAGGTAGTTAGTGTGGTGCAGACAGAGGTAGTGGGTGGGTGCTCATTGAGGGGGAATTGCAAGGGCATTTTCTGCAAGTAAGCAGGTGTGCTTTTAGTGAAGATTTGAAGTGGGTGCATGATTTTGCAGAGGTAATTGAGGGTGGGAGGGAGTTCCATTGTTTGGCTACAGCGCAGGAGAATAATGCTTCTCCAGCAGAGTTATTGGCTCTTGTGACCAGTACGAGGATTTTGTTGCTGGATCTTAGAGGTCTGGTGGTAAGATAGGGTTGGAGTAGATTCTGAAGGGATGGTACTTTTAGTGGATGGTTTACTAGTATGTGGGTGAGTGCCAATTGGTACCATTGAAGGAGGTGAGGGAGTTCTAGCCAGCTCAGTTCTGCTAGTGAGAGACAGTGGTGACTACTGTAGGATGCCCCTGTGGCAAACTTGGCAATTTTGTTATAGCAGTTTTCAAGCTTATTTAGATCGCAGTGTCTTAGGTTTGTATATACTGGAGAGGCGTAAAGTAGGGTGGAGATAAGGTGAGAATTTGCTACTGAAATCTTTGCAGCTCTGGTAAGTAGTTGCTGATTTCTATATAATGCTCCTATTTTTTTGTGGACTTTTTTTATGGTCATGTATACGTGAATGTCAAAGTTCAGTTTATTGTTCATTTCCACTCCTAGCAATTTGGTGTATTCAGTAGGATGGATAGTGGTGTTGTCTTTTGCTGTGATGTTAAAGTGTGAGAGGTTTTTGATAAGTTTGATGGGTTGGAAAATTAGTAATTTAGTTTTGTTTGGGTTGAGTATTAATTGGGGATTGGATAACCAAGTTTCCACAGTGGAAAAGGCATCTTGTGTGACTTTTTCCAGTTCGGGAAGGGAGTGGGCTGAGCAGATGATGGTAGAGTCATCTGCATATTGTATGAGTGTGCCAAGTGTTGTGGCAGAGGCTAGATTGTTGGTGAAGATAGAGAAAAGTAGGGGTCCAAGGATGGACCCTTGGGGAACCCCTATGGAGACAGGTGGTTTGGGGGATAGGTTGTCCTGCCATACAACAGCTTGTTGACGGTTAGACAGGTAGCTTTGAAACCAGTTGGCGACTGATTGAAGGATAGGTCATTGAGATGAGTTGTTTATGAGGTACCATGTCGAAAGCTTTACATAGATCTAGGAAAGTAGCTGAGGAAAGGTGACCAGCATTTTTGTATTGTAGGATAGTCTTAGTAATAGAGAGTAAGGCAGTGGTGGTGCTATGGTTTGGACGAAAACCGTGTCTGGTATTGGAGAGGAGGTTGTTAGTGAGGAGGTGATCCGAGACCTGAGAATGGATGCATCTTTCTAGTATTTTGGAGAGTGGAGAGAGAATAGCTATGGGGAGGTAACTGGTTAGCTCTGTGGAGGGGCCACCTATGTGGAGGGGAATTATGTGTGATACTTTCCAAAGTGTGGGAAAGTACAACTGTGTACCTACCATAAATGTAGATGCTAGAGTGTACTCACTGTTGCAGTCATTACACTTGGGTTATCCTGCTGGCAGGCGACCCATAGTCGGCCCGAGTTCCAAAGTCTTGGTCCGGCGTAGGTTGCTGTCGCCTCTTCCCTGATGTCAGTGTGCCAGGGGTATAAAAGTTGCAACCGACGCCATTTTCTTCAGTTTTTCTTGCCCCAGATGTCAGGTGCCCCCAGATAGGAAGGCTGAAAAGATATATATATGCCAAACAACCATGCATATATTACTATAAACATTTCCTTCATCTACAAGCAAATACACCACATAGGTTGTATAGAGTTGAGAAGTACAGAATAGTCCCAGCAAAGAGGGGGATGGTGGGTGGGTAACCTGGACTGCAACAGTGAATACACTCGAACATCTACATTTATGGTAGGTACACAACTGTACTACGTTCATCGTGTTTCACTGTTGCAGTCATTACACTTGGGTAGAATCCCAAAGCTGAGGTTGGGTGGCTGGGTCTAGATTGGATTAGGCGAGGCTAACAAGCCCTGCAGAACTGCGGTGGCAAAGCCTGCTCTGGATTTGGAGTAGAGAGGTAGGTGGTAGTGCTTGGTAAAAGTGTGCACTGAACTCCAGGTTGCAGCTTCTAATATGTCTTTGGTTGGTACCCCTCTGAGGTTCATAGGTTCATAGGTTCATACTAGGCTATCTGCCCGAGGGCATTTACAAGCCTAGCCCATAGTTTTGTGGCTTACGCCACCCCTTTAGTATGGGGAACTATACCCATTATTTTGCTGTGCCTCTGTCGAGCAGTGACACTGAGGTAATCCCTGGGGTATATCTGCGATCTCCCATCCATTGGTCAAGATTTCTCTTGAACAAGGCTGCTGAAGTGGCTGTTGCTCTGGTAGAATGAGGCCTAATGCCCTTAGGCAGATATTTGCCATGTTGTGCATAACAGAAGCGGATGCAGTGTCCTATCCATTTGGAGATTGTTTGCTTTGTAACAGGCTTTCCTTGTGATCCTGCAGCATATGCTACAAACAGTTGCTCAGTTTTTCTGAAAGCTTTTGTTTTGTCCAAGTAAAATCGTAGCTGCCTGTGTATATCCAAAGCGTGCAGAAGTCTTTCCCCTTTATTCTGGGGATTTGGGTAAAAAGTAGGCAAATGAATGGTTTTGGTTTAAGGCCACATTGGAGACCACTTTTGGCATGAATGTTGGGTTTGTTCTAAGAGAAACCCTGTCTTGATGAAAAATGAGGAAAGGTTTTACAGCCATCAATGCCTGTAGCTCTGAGACTCTTCTTGCTGAAGTTATTGCTAGGAGCAGAGCAGTTTTCCATGACAAGAATTTAAGGTCAGCTGTGCTGGCTGGTTCAAATGGAGGCAGTGTTAGCTTTTCTAAAACAAAATTGAGATCCCAAGTAGGTACTGGTGCTCTCCTAGGAGGTCTTATATTCTTTGCCCCTCTGAGGTACTGTCGTAGTAGAGGATGTGAAAAAATAGGAGGATCCGCACTGTAATGAGCTGAAATGGCAGAGGCATGGATTTTAATAGATGAAAAAGATAGGCCTTTGTCCAACATCTCAGTCAAGTATTGCAAAATCTGAGGTATATTAGGGACCAGTGGGTCGAGCCCTTGTGCCTGGTTCCAAGCACAGAATATCTTCCATTTTTCTGCATAAGATTTCCTAGTGCTGGGCCTCCTGGCTTCCAAAATTACATCCATAACAGCTTTAGAGAGAGGTGCAGTCTGAGTGGCTACAATATCTGCCATGCTGCCAGGTTTAAGGTTCTGAGTTGACTGTGCAGAATCTGATTGTTTTGCTGTGTCACAAGATGAGGGATTTGAGGTACAGGCCATGTGGGCCTTGGGACAAAGTCTTTAAGATTGGGTACCAGTGCTGGCGTGGCCAGTCTGGTGCAATCAGGATAATTTTTGGCCTTTCTTGTCTGACTTTTAGAAGCACCTTGGTGAGAAGAGGCATCGGAGGGAAGGCATAGACTGTCAGGTTTTTCCAGCTGAATGATAGAGCATCCACTTTCCATGCTTGAGAGTGATAAGTCCTTGTGCAAAATTTCTGTATTTGGCAATTGTGAGGGGAGGCAAAAAGATCTATGTCTGGGCATCCCCACTCCCTTGTTATCATGTTGAACACTTGTGGATTTACCTTCCATTCGTGAGGATCCATGAGATTTCTGCTTAGTTCGTCTGCCAGTGTATTTTTTGTTCCTGGCAGGAATTGTGCTTGCAGATGTACCTGGTAGGCCAGTGCTGTGTTCCACAAAGTCATGGCTTGTCTGCATAGGGGGTAGGAATGCGTGCCCCCTTGCTTGTTTATGTATCACATAACTGTGGTATTGTCCGTCTTTATTAATAGTTGTCCTGGATGTATTAGGTCCTTGAAGGCTGTCAGGGCGTTCTGTACAGCTAGCATCTCTTTTTGATTGATGTGAAGATGCATTTGTTCCTTGGGCCACGTGCCCTGAATACATTTTCCTGCCATATGTGCTCCCCAGGCATAACCCGAAGTATCCGTTGTTATTGTCTGCCTGGCTGTAGGTAAGGTGAAAGGCTGTCCCTTGTTGAGGTGACAGGCCTGGGACCACCATCGAAACTCCTGTTGTAGGCAGGGGATCAAGGTTATGATTGTCTCTAGGCTGTGACAATGCTGAGTCCAAACACTTTTTAGATACCATTGTAGTTTCCTCATATGCAGTTTTGCATATGGAATTAGTAGAATGCAGGATGCCATGAAACCCAGGGCATGCAGAATTTTTCTTGCAGGGAGCTGGGTCTTTGTAGCCATCATTTGAAAGTAATGAGTCAGTTGCCTTTGTTTGTCTGGCGTGAAATAAGCCATCTGGGCAGCTGTATTTAAGCTTGCACCCAGGAATATTACCTCTTGAGAGGGCACTAGTTTTGATTTCTTTTCGTTTACTGTGTACCCTAGGCAACTTAGCAATCTTTTTACAAACGCCAAGTGATTTAGAAGAATGTCCTTGCTCTTTGCTTGAATAAGGCAGTCGTCCAAGTAGGGATATATCTGAATTTCTTTTTGTCTGCAAAATGCAATTACTGGTGCCAGCCATTTTGTGAAGACCCTGGGCGCAGTAGATAAGCCAAAGGGCAGTGCAGAGAATTGGTAATGCATTGAGCCTGCTATAAATCTGAGGTATCTTCTGCACGATTATCTGATTGGGATGTGCAGGTATGCCTCCTTGAGATCCAAAGTAACTAGCCAAGCCTCTTTGCCCAGCATGGGCAGAAGTTGTTGTAGTGTTGAATTTTGGAACATCCAGGAAGGTATTTGGGATTGACAGGTCCAGTATTGGCCTCCAGGCTTTATCTTTTCTGGGTACTAAGAACAGTCTTGAGTAAAATCCTTGTCCCTGTTCTTCTTGTGGAACTTTTTGAATAGCTCCCATATCCATAAGAGCAGCAATCTGTTTTTGTGCCTCTGCCCATTGGTTTTGTGGCAGGTTTGGCATACCTTTTAGTTTTGGAAGCATGTGGAAGTGGAACCTGTACCCCTGAGAAACTATATTCAGCACTCATTGGTCTTGGGTGATCATGTGCCAATTTTTTGAGAAAAGTGCTAGCTTTCCCCCTAGGGGTGCTGTCAACTGGTAAGAGATTGGCATTTGCAGAGGGAAGTCATTGTGACTGTTTCCTATAAGGTTGTGACTTGTCTTCTCCTCCTTTGGGGGCTGAAGCACCCCATTGTTTAGGTCTGTAGGAGCCTTGGGGCCGAGATCTGCCTCTTGGGTGTCTGTAACTGCCTCTTTGTGGCCTGTCTGACACTGGAAAGGACCAATTTTTTTGAAGGCCAGTTTCTGCTAAATCTAGGTGGTTGAACCTGTAAGAAATCTTTCACCGTTTGCATTGACTTTGCTTTATCCTCCATTTTCTTTAACACCTCTTCTGCCTTAACACCAAAGTATCATGCTGGAGTGGAGCATCCAATAATTTTACTTTAACATGGTCAGGTAAACTTTGTTCTTTCAACCAAGCATGTCTTCGAATAACAGAGCCTGTAACTGCGGCTCTACAAGAAGCCTCTAATGAATCAAAACCACATTGTAGAGTATGCTTTCCCACTTGTTTAAATGCATGCAATAAATCCTGCATTTCTTTACTGTCAGGACTTTCTATGTTTGTAACCATTTTCTGCTTTAACAATGACATGAGATACTGTTCATATTTAAGCATGTGAAACTGACAGTTGAAAGCTCTTACAGCTGAAGTAGCAGAAGTGTAAACTTTTTTCCCCCTTCTGTCCAGAGCTCTGGAATCCCTATCTGAGGGAACAGGATTTTTGGCAGTGGAAGCTTTAACTCCTTTAGGACCCTGAGAAATTGTTTCTGGGTTTACAGCGGGGCTTTTGTAAAGAAATTTATGAGAGTCAAGGACCCTGTAGTACCAGTCTGGCTTTACTGGTGTAGGGGGTAAAGAGTCTGGAGACAGACTGGATTCTGCAAAAACATCATCTACAATATCAAGCACAGGAGGGGATAGCCAGGGGCCTGTGCTGAGGCACTAAAAGGAAATCTCTGAGCCTTTTCTTGGATTCTGAGTAATCCTGGCTCTCTCAATGGAAATGCTCCCTCATGGTGTGCAGGGTTTCCCCAAAAGAATAATCCTCAGGTGGTGAGGCTGAAGGAATGGACTCTTCAGCATCAGAGTCCTCATAGGGAGAGAGAGAATAGCCCTAATCAGAGGAAGAATCAGAGGAAATGGAAACCTGATCAGAGGAATCATAATCAGTGTCTTGCCTAGGCCTTTTGTCAGGAGGGGGATGGGAGCCCCTGATTAAAGTAATAAGGTCCTCGGCCATTTTAAGCATCTATTTCTTTGCATGGATGACTGTTCTGGAGAATGTTGCACTTGTTTCCTTGTCTTTAATGGTATTTTTGACTTTGCCTTTGCTGCTGTAGTAGCCTTAATTGTAAGCTGTGAAGGTCTGAAGACACCCTCAGAAGCCGGTGCCTGTTCAGTGGCTCCGGACCCATCTGAGGGCATAGTTTCCGTAGGCCCAATACCTTGAGTTTCCACAGGCCTCGGGGCCTCCACGTGGCTGTCGGTTACAGCCTGTGGCTCTGAGGTAGTGGGTGTCAGGGCCTGCGAAAACGCCTCACTGAGAACCGGCGAACCAGCGACTGGCCTAGAAGAGGCTTCGTCGTCAGTTTTGGACCTCAGATGCCTGTCTTTTTCTTTGCGTTTTTTGTACATTCCGGTCATCGGTTGTTCTGACGGCATTATATAATTAAATCTTCGTCCAAAATAATGTAAAGCAAAATCAAACTGACGTTTAATAGTGCGTTTATTGAATCTAGCACAAAACCGACAACTAGTAACGTCGGGATCAGGGCCTAGGCAAGGAATGCAGTAAGAGTGAAAGTCCTTATGAGGTATTTGCTTCCCACAAGAAATACAATTATTAACTTTTACTGACATCGGTCTAGAGCAAGAAAATGTTTCCCCAACGGGGTACTTGCTTTATTGAAGACTTTGGTTCTGAAATTCAATTTTGAAAATCTCAGGAGTCCGCCGACCGGCACTTGCGAACTGCTTTTGCTTCGGGCACCGCGGGGCAAGAAAAACTGAAGAAAATGGGGTCGGTTGCAACTTTTATACCCCTGGCGCACTGACGTCAGGGAAGAGGCGACAGCAAACGACGCCGGACCAAGACTTTGGAACTCAGGCCAGCAGGATAACCCAAGTGTAATGACTGCAACAGTGAAACAAGATGAACATCGTAACTTTCTGATAGAGATCTCTTAATTAAGATGGATACTGGGTAGGCTAGAGTGTCAGCTGTGAGTTGTAGGTATTCACTTGGGAGGTTGTCTGCTGCTAGTTTGGTGGGTTTAAGTTTAGTTAACAGCTGTTTTATTTTGGAGGTAGGAACAGGAGAGAATGAGAAGCTAGTCGGGAGATTGCTAGTTGAAGGTGTGGGTTTGAAGGGGGTTGGGTTGTGTTGTCTAGCGAGTGATAGTACGGTTTGTGTGAAATGTGTGTTGAAAGAGGTAGCAATATTTTCGGTGGAGTGATGTTAGGAGTAGGGGTACTAACTTTACCTGGGTGGAGAATGGAGTTTATTGAGGACCAGAATTGTTTGGGGTTATTTTGGGAGGAGGTAAGGGCAGACTGGTAGTATTGAATTTTGTCCTGTTTTATTAGCTTTTTGACTCTATTGCGAAGTTCTAGAAATTTCTGTCTAGTAGAGGGGTTTTAGGTTTTGCGTCAGTGCTCCCAGGCTTTATCTCTGATTTTTATTTCAGACTTATTGGTTTTCTGTAGCCATGGGGATGGTTGAGCTCTCGTTCAGGAAACTCTTATGGGGGCGTGGTAATTAAGGATGCCCAGGAAGGTATAATTAAAGTAGTCTACTGCATCATCTAGATGGAGGTATTTTAGAGGTTCCCAGTTATGTATTTTAAGGGATGAGCTGAATGAGAGAGGGTTAAAGTTTACTTTTTTGTGTATTTGACAGTAGATGACAGGTTTTGTTTGGTATAGGTGTTTTCTGAGTAGGAATGTTGGAGATGATCACTGAAGCTGTCTGCGAGGCAGCCTGCTATATATGACTGGGGGCTCTTATTGACTAGTATTTAATCCAGGGTAGTGTGTTTGTTGGACCTTTTATTTATCCTAGTAGGTGACTGGACTAGCTGGGTGAAGCCATGAAGGTTTATATGATGGGTTGGGTGGTCGCTAGAACAAGACTGCCAGTCAGCGTTGAAGTCACCTAAAATTATAGTTTCTTGGGGGAGGTGGTGGGTAGTCCAGCTGAGGAAGTTTTCTAGTGGTGGGATGTTTTGATCAGGTGGGAAGTAGCATCGTATTATGTTGATGGTTTTATTTTGAGATTGGTATATATTACTTCTTCCTTACCTATTTGGGGAGCTGCTACATTTAAGATCTTAATGTTTAGATGTTGTTGATATATTATAGCTATACCACCTCCTTTTTTGTTTAGTCAGTCTACTCTTAGCATATTGTAACCGGTGGGGAGGATTTGCTCATTGGTGATGTGTGGTTTTAGCCATGTTTCTGTAAGGATCACTATATCAGGTGAGTACAAGTCTATTGTGGCATGGGGTTCATGCAACTTGTTGGCTATACTTCTAATGTTTAGGCTTAGCAGAAGGAGGTTGTTTGGTTTTCTACTGGTTGTGATTTGAGAGAAGTTGTGGTTATTAGTGTGAGTATGAGGGGTGGGGTTGGAGAGTGAGGGGCCAGGATTGGGGTGAATGTCTCCACTGAGTGCCAGTTTAGATATGTATAAGATTATTAGTTTTATCAATTTGTGAATATGCTTATTTATAAATGAAGTTCTATGATTGTGTTCTGTGGGTAGTAGGTATGGTGGTAGGGTTGGTATGTTGAGGTGTGGAGTTGGTTTATGTTTAGGTACTGTGGTTGATAGACTATGTGGAGGGTACATAGGCATGGTTTTCTGCCTGGTGGTAGAGTAGCAGAGTAGGGGTGAGGTATGAGTTGTGGTGAGTGTAGTAGTACAGTGGTAGTGGTTTAGTGGGAGAATGGTGGCGGTATGGTAGGATGTGATGTAAGCTAGGAGTGTGCATGTGGTGAGTATAGGTATATACTTTGCTTGTACATGTTAGCAGAGTGGGATGGATAACAGTGGGAAGATGGTGGAGGTAGTGGTGGTGCAGAAATGTGGTTGGCTGTTTAAAAGATGGGAGTGGTTATCGTTACCAATAAAGGTAAGACCACTGGGGCGGGTGGTTACTCAATGTGCAGCTACCTTTGAAGGGAGATGTTATAGAATCTTGAACCTCTTCAGAAATGGCTCTTGTGAGAGTATTTGACAACTCCTTAGTCAAATCCTTCTGAAGTCTAAAAATGTGCCAAATAGTTCAGTGATCTTACAGCAAAGGTTGCTGAAGCAAAGACATGCTTCCCTAATCTGTCCATCTCCCATGATTCCCTGTTAGGGGAATGGGCAGTGAAACTCAAGAGTTCTTTCTTTGTGGCCACAATTACAACCATGGCATCAACTGGAACCCCTTTTCCCAGGAACTGTCTGCCTTCAGGTGGTGCCATTATTCTGTCTGGTCTCTGAAGTGCAGGTTCTATGGAGGCCGGCTCCAACCATGTCCAGCGAGAGACCATATCAAGCTCATCAGTGGATAGAATCACCTATGAGGTAGAGGGTCCAGTACCAAAAGCCTCCAGGAGAACAGATTCCTTGGAGGTAGGCTTAGAGGGAGTCCAGCCACTTCTCTGTTTCAGAATTTATCAGGAGGTGACCGTGGGGACCCTTCACCTTCATTAAAATCTATGTCTTCAGTGATAGACTCCTGTGGGGAGGCAAAGTGCTTCCTCTTACATGTCTTCTTCCATGGCACGTCCTCAATGGGATGTTCTAGGGAGGTATCAGAAGAGGAAATCAAAATTCCCTGACGGGAAACCTGGGACTTTTGTACTGGATGCCTCTGATGAGAAAAGTGGAGAGGTTCTTGATGCTGAAACAAAAAAAGTTTGCATTATCTAGGATATGAGGGGGGAAGGCTCTGTCAGATCTGCCAAGGCAAAGAAAACTCTCTTTGCAGCCTTGAAGGCAGAGATCAAAGGAGCGGAAGAGGAGTTCTGATCCAAGAAGGCAAGCTTCTGAATCATCGCCCCCCCCCCGCTCCAACAGCAATGCCCCCGAGGTGGAAGCCAGAGCCGAACTGTCCAGTGCAGAGCCTCCGAGATGCAGAAATGGCTCCAAAAACTTCAGAGTTGAGTGCTGCACCCTGGATCCGACAGGCAGACTTTGGCTCCGAGAGCTCTCCTTATCCAAGTGGAATGGAGGTCTCAGAGAAGATCTCAGATCCGAGGATATGGATATCTTTGGCTCAGAGACTGATGGATCCAGATGGCTAGAATCCTGGGACTCTGAAGGAACACACAGTGTCAGAGAATGAATTTGCAAAGGGAGTGCTGTGGAAGGCCAGACAACCTGACCCAGACTGATAAGCACCAGAAGGGAAACCAATCGCCCCTGTGCCAAGAGAATCTTCCTCACCACTTTCTCCATGTCATCTTCTGTGAGGCTTCTGGAAGAATGAGTGGAGTGTACAGATGGAGACATTGGCCTTTGCAAAAATGGAGATAGGAGCCTGCCAAAGACTGGATCCACAGACGAGAAGTACCTGGTGTGTGGAAGAAAGGCATCTCTACAACTTCTGCTAGTGTTTGATCAGACTCTATCAGGATCGGATCTGGTAGATTTGAAATTGTCTGCACTGATGAATCAGAATGCTTCTGCACTTTCAATTTTTCGGGATATGTGGTTAAGACCGGTTCCTTTCTTCCTTCTTCTCTTCCTAGAAGATTCAGAGGAAGATCTTTAAGATTTTGAAGATGAAGGCCTTGGTTTAGATGATTCTGATATGGCTTCTCCAAAGAACGATGTAAAAGACCCTTAAAATCAACTTGCTGTTGTGTTCTGTAAGAGCAGAGAGATTGAAGCCATGGCAAGTCGAAAAATCCTCTTGTAAATGAAGAGGGTCCAGGCAATAAACACAAAGTGTGTAGGCATCAGAAACTGGCAATTTATGCCCACACTTAGAACATTTTTAAAACCAGCAGGTTGGTCAACAAACGAAATTAATTACATCAAAAAAGTAACTATGATAGACAAAGTTTTTTTTTGTAACCAGAAGAAGAGAGGGTAAGGGAATACCAACTAGCTTATATACTAGTGACAGTATCTAAGAGGTACCAAGTATGACAGAAGATGTAGAAATATAGTAAATACAAAGATGAGATATAAAAAATACTAAGTAGAGATTTGAGAAAAAAAGAAATAGAAAGAAAAAAGAAGTTATGTACTCACCATAACGTTCCATCTGAGTAGGTACTTAATTTGTCTGCAACCTGTGGGTTACGGATCCAACTTCGAATCCGAGCCGGCAGCTTCACAAGCTAAAGGATCCGAGCTCCTAGCTCCTCCCCTACCCATAATCCCTTGCTGCCTACTGCTTTACCTCAGATGGAGTTTGCTTAATTTTAAACACCTCACACCCTCGACAGAGGATCAAGCCCTACTTCATGCTATGACAAAAGGACATTTTACAGTTGGCCAGTTATCCCGATATGGTTAGGAGGAATGGAGGGGGGGTTGGTTGCAGACAAATGAAGTACCTACTCAGATGGAACGTTATGGTGAGTACATAACTTCTTTATCTGAAGTAGTTACTTCATTTGTTCTGCAACCTGTGGGACAGAGTCCCCAGCTACCTCTAGAATTAACCCTGGGTGGCCTTACGGAAGAATATTCCGAAGCACCGCTGAGCCAAAGGAAGCCCTACTCCTCTAAATCATATCCAATTTATAATGGGAGATGAACGTATGAGAAGTGGACCAAGTAGCTGCTGAACATATGTCGTCCAGAGGAACCCTGGACCAGAAGGCTGCTGATGTAGCAATGGAGCGGGTTGAGTGAGCATGAATTCCCGTAGGAACTGGTTTACCTGAGGATGTATACGCGTGAGTTATGCACTGGGAAATCCAATTTGCCAGAGTTACTTTGGAAATTGCCTTTCCCCTAGATGATCTGGCGAAAGACACAAACAACTGATCAGACCTATGAAAATCCTTAGTCTTGTGCAGATAGAAACGTAATTGTCTGTGTACGTCCAATTTGTGCAATGTGTACTCCCCCTTCTTCTGAAAATTTGGGAAAAACACTGGTAAGTTAATTGATTGGTTAATATTTGACTCCGAAGCCACCTTCGGTTGGAAAGAGGGGTTAGTCCTGAGAGACACTCTATCCTTATGAGAAATGAGGTAGGGAGGTTTCATGCACAAGGCTTGGAGTTCTGAGACCCTCCTGGCTGATGTAATAGCGACTAAAAAGCCTGTTTTCCAAGACAAGAATTTCAAAGAAACTGAAGAGGTGGGCTTGAAAGGTGGACTTGTCAAGGCTTGCAACACTAAGGTTAAGTCCCATGGGGGTACTACAGATTTGACCGGTGGTTTTAGGAGAAAAATGCCCTTGAGGAAGGTTTTGCATATCTTTGAGGATGCTACTGATCCTAGTTTATCCCCCACATGAAAGTGGGAAATAGCTGCTAACTGTACCTTAACTGTGGAAGCTTTTGCTCCCTGCTGAAAGATTAGTGACAGGAAATCCAGAATTGTAGGAATAGGGACCGTAAATGGGTCCATGCCTTTGCTTTCGGCCCAAATGGAAAAACGTTTCCATTTACTATAGTAAATTTTTCTGGTGGCTGGTTTATGGGCCGCCACAAGAATGGCCTTCACTGGTGATGAGATACCGGGAGTCCTAGCCATCAGAGGAACTGGATCAACCAAGCAGTCAGCTTGAGGTTTAGCAGATTCAGGGTTTGGAATCCCGCAGGATGTGATAGCAAATCTGGAATGGGATCCAGGATCCATGGAGGAACAACACTGTGAGACCGTAGGTAAGGGAACCAGATCTGACGAGGCCAGACTGGGGCTATGAGGATCACTCTGCTCCCCAACCGACGTGCTTTCTGAATGAATTTCGCCATAAGCGGGAGGGGGCTAAGCATAGAGAAGACCGGGCGGCCAAGCATGAACCAGAGCATCTCTTGGGGCCTCCCCTGGAGGGGGAAGTATTGCGAACTACTCGCTGCACTTTGTGTTTGACGGAGAGGCGAAAAGATCGCAGCGAGGCCAACCCCATGCGCGGAAGATCTGCTTCGCAACTGAAGGATTGAGAGACCACTCGTACGGAGTGAGAATCACCCGACTCAGTTTGTCCGCCAAAATGTTGGACCGACCCGGAATGTGCATTGCTATCAGAAAGCGGTTGGTGGATATCGCCCATTCCCACACTCTCATGGCTTCTCGGCAAAGGGGGTAAGACCTGGTTCCTCCCTGTTTATTTATGTACCAGACTACCACCATGTTGTCTGTCTGAATCGCAATAGTCCCTAGAGGGAGAAGGTCGTGGAGAGCTTGCAACGCCAAAAGCACCGCCCTCATCTCTAGGACATTGATATGCAAAGCGGTCTCCAAGGGGGTCCACGTGTCTTGGACAGTTCTGCCTGAACAATGCCCCCCCACCCGAGGCGAGAAGCATCTGTGGTCAACGTGGCTTGGGGTGGGGGAATTACAAAGGGTCTCCCTTCTTGCAGCTCCTGTGAGCGAAGCCACCAAAGGAGGGAGTCCCTGCAGATTCTGCTCAGTGAAATTGGGGAACTGATCGGGTGAAGCACAAACGACCATTGAACTTGAAGAGTCCACTGTAAGATCCTCATCTGGAGGCGTGCATGCAGACAGAGACCGATGGCAGCTGCCACCGACCCCAGTGCTCTCAGGACTAACTCCGCCGCAGGAGCCGGATTTCGAAGGAGGGCTAAAACTTGATGTGATAGGCTGTTCAGTCTGTCCGGAGTCAGCAGAGCTCGACAGATGCGTGTGTTCAACTTGGCCCCAATAAACTCCAAGACCTGTACTGGCTGAAGGGAGGACTTTGGAAGATTCAATGAAACGGCCAATTCCTGGGCAAGAGAAAGAGTATAATCCCTTGCCACTCCGAGTTGATGCCTCTGGGGGCGACGAGGAGCCAGTCGTCCAGGTATGGGAAGACCTGAATTCCCTGGAGTCTCAAGTGGGCTGCGACCACTGCCATGACCTTGGTGAATACCCTGGGGGCTGAGGTAAGGCCGAATGGGTGGACCCTGAATTGATAATGACTGGCCCCTAGCCGGAAGCGGAGAAACCTCCTGTATCGTCTGTCCATCAGGATGTGGTAGTACGCATCCTGGAGGTCTATCGAGCACCATCCAGTCATTCTCCCGAAGAAGGGGGAGAATAGACTGAAGAGTGACCATCTGGAACTTTTCCTTGGGGACGAACAGGTTCAGGGCGGAGAGATCCAGAATCAGTCTCAAGTCCCCTGTCTTTTTTGGCACCAAAAAGAACCTGGAGTAGTAGCCCAATCCGGACTGGTCTGGGGGGACAGGCTGGACGGCTCTTTTCCCTAGTAGCTTTCTACTTCTAAGGCTGCTGCCTCCCTTTAATCGGGTGGGACATCTGGGAGGCGTCTGACTTTGGGGGGTAGGTGTATGAAGGGAATGGAGTAACCTCTGGATATGATTCGGAACACCCATCGATCTGTCGTGATGGACTCCCAATTTGACAGGTGCTCCGATAAACGCCCCCTGACTGTCTCCAGAGAGGGACAGTCGGGTAAGCCCACAGGGCTGCTGCACAGGCCTGTCTGAGAAAGGTTCCCTAGACCTGAAGTTACGCGGACCCCTCTGCCTCTGGGCCGGCATCCGCCTTGTCCTCCTCTGCCTCTAGAGGACGAGGGGTCCGAAGCTGGGTGGGACTGCTGAGACTTGCGGAACCACAACTTCTTTTGTCCCCTCTGATTCCTAGAAAAGGATCGTTGGGGAGTCGAGAAGCGGACCCTGATGGCAGAGAGTGTCTTCCCATCTTTCTCGCTTTGGACCAGCGTCTCGCGTACGGTCTTGCCAAAAAGCGAAGATCCATCAAAGGGCGCATTCGCAAAGGACGCCTTGAAGGGATCCGTGAAATCGCAAAGGCGGAGCCAGGCGTGACGCCGCAAGACGACCCCGGCTCTGCTGGCCCTAGCGGCTCCCTCCGTAGCGTGAGAGAGTAACCGCATGGACGTTAGAGATGGACTTTAGAGTGGCCATACGAGTTGCAAATGTGTCCTTATCTGTGACCGTCATGGACTCTGGAGGGGTTGCAGTGTATTCCTTAATCAAGTCTTGCTGTAGCCTGATAATGTGTGCCATGTAGTTCAGCGCCCTTATGGAAAAGGTTGCTGAAGCAAACATCCGCTTCCCAATATGGTCCATCGCCCAAGATTCCTTATCCGGAGGATGGACTGAGGAACTCTCCTGTGCGAGCTCTTTCTTCGTGGTGGCCGCCACCAGGATGGCATCAACAGGAGACCCCTTAGCCCAGGACTGCCTATCTGCAGGGGGGCTAAGAACTTTGTCAGGACGTCTCAGGATTGGCTCCACGGTGTCGGGTTCTTTCCACGCCCTGGTGGTAATTAAGTCCACCAGGGGGTCAGCCGGGGAGGACACCCAGGAGGTAGACGGGCCCGCCTCAAATGCCTCCAGGAACACTGATTCGTCAGAGGAAGATTTTTGGGCAGACCACCCCCCTCTAATATGCAACATTTCCATGATGTCTCCAAAGGAGACATCCTCAGGGGGTGACCTTGGGGAACCTTCCCCTTCATCCAAATCAGTGTCTGTGGTGATGGACTCAGGGGAGTCCAAGTGCCTCCTTTTACACTGCCATTTGCGAGGCACCTCCTCGGTGGGACTGTCCGAGGAGGGCTTGCCCATGGGGTCCTGTTCCTCCAAGGGAACTGACTGGAGGGTTTGAGCGGGCTGTCCCATAGCACGGATGATGGAGGATAGACCCATATGCAAAGGGGGGGCGGGAGGATCCGAGGCCCGGACCCGGGATCTGGAAGACCTCGACAGAACCCTCTCCACTACCTCAAAAGCCGAAGGGAACTACTTTCTCCAGGCTCCGAAAGCAGTCTCCTCGGCTCCGAAGCAGGGATCGGGGTCGGAGCCGAAGCAGTCGGATCCGAGAGAGAGGTGTGCTCCAACCTACCCTGAGCCGAAGGTACACCAATCTCCACGGATCCGATGCTCTGTCCTCGGCCACGAGAGCTAGGATCCAACACACTCGAGGGCAACGTCGGTGTCGAAGATACCGGAGCTATCGGCGCCGACGAAACCCCGGCTCCGAAAGGGCCTGGATCCGATGACTCCAAAACCCTGAACCAGGTCGGAGAAGGAGTGATCGGAGCAAAAAGACGGACTGAGCTCCCCCCCCTCAGGGGGGGGAAGGCAAGAGTACCCCCATCTGCATTTGGGTTTGCAGGAATCGACGCATCATCCGATCCATGTCCGCGTTGTTAAGGCTCCTTGTAGACCTAGAGGAAGTCATCGAAGCGGGCCGGGAGGGCCGCTTCGACGACCTCGGAGACTGGTACTCCTCCTTCGGGAAACGAGGCGAACGGATTCGGGAACCTTCGAGGGAGGACTAGTAGTTTTAGCAGGGGAGGCTGAGGGGTGAGCCTCAGCCCGCCTTCTGTGAGACTTGTGTCTGTCTTTCTCTCTCTGCCTTTTTTCCCCGGAGAAAGAAGCACCAGAGTCCCCCAAGCTCTGCACAGTAGAGGGAGTTTGAGTCCCAGGCAGAGCGGGGGGAACTGAAGGCGTCGGGGCTATGGTAGTAGCCTGACCCTTTGAGGGAGAAGAAGAAGAAGAAGCAGAGTCCTGGGGGAGAAGGCATGCCAGGATCAGCTTGTTCTTCCTGTCCCTGATTGCCCGAGGATTAAAGGCTGCACAGATTTGGCAAGCCATTAATAAATGGGTCACCCCCAGGCACAAGACACACTGAGTGTGGCCATCAGCTGGGGAAAGCTTATGGCCACACTCAGTGCACTTGGAAAACAATGGCTTTGGGCTCTTCCGCCATTATGAAAAACTCACACACACACCCAAACACTAAGGGGGGAGGGAGAGAAAAGAAAACTAATGACCACGATAACTAGGAGTGGGTAACTAACTCTAAGTGACTGAAAATAACACTAACTGTACCTAAAAATCACTTCAACAATTCTCTCAATTAGAAAAAATCTAAACGATCTCACCCAGCTTAAGGAGCTCTTCACGAGTAGCTGTCTTCAGCCGCGGCAAACTCGATCTGAGGTAAAGCAGTAGGCAGCAGGGGATTATGGGTAGGGGAGGAGCTAGGAGCTCGGATCCTTTAGCTTGTGAAGCTGCTGGCTCGGATTCAAAGTCGGATCCGTAACCCACAGGTTGCAGAACAAATGAAGTAATTACTTCAGATTTTTAATTATCTAAATCATGCAGCTCAAGAGAGATGGTAGACCACATCTGTAGTTTGGGGAGATGCGTTATGGGTAAGGGAGAAGCTTGAGACATTTGCTTACAGTGAGCTTTAGCAATAACAGAGTTGGACTCGATGGTTTGGATCTGAACCCACTTGTTGAGGACAGAATGAAAATTGACAACATTAGATAATTTATTTACAAGCTATCACATCAATACTACTTCTGGTGAAAAAATAGCACTATGACCTTGGTACCATACTAAACATATGTCCCTTAAATCCTGCATTTCAGTAACAGAAAAACAATGACCTAATAAGGGGCTTTCAAATCAGAAGTCACATCAGGTCACTTGACTACCTCTCTAGCTAGCAAGGAGAAGTTGCTTCTAATCATCTGTTGTTATGAGTATACCATACAGATGTACTATAATGCTTCAGTTTTCCCTGTCTTTAAATTCTGGATATTAGTCCACTCAGCTACAAATCCAGCTTCCCTCACTACCTCACTGCTGTACATTCACAAACTCTGACCTTAGTAACACAATTAATTTTACACCAGCCTATACAAAGGAAATAAAAGATTGTACTTCAGTTTTACAGCAAGATAACAAAAACACCAGGTATGCTACTATCCTAATAAAATGAATGCAGTCCATCTTCTTGGCTTAAAATGAAAAAAAAAAAGTGGAAAAGTTTCTAAACTCTCCAGCACTAGTAATAGTAGCAAATGCATACCTTCTATGACCAGTTTCTCTGTACCTGTACTTTCTTGTCTACAACACAGCAGATTAAGGGGCTGCTAAGCCAAATAAAGTGTTAACCATAATTGAAAATGACAAAAACAATAATCCTATATTTAAATAAACACAGCACGGTTTACAATAAATAAATATTGAAGAGACCATAACGTTGAGTTTCTGAAAACTAGAAGGAACAAAAAAGAAAAAAACTCCACAAAAATCTACTTTTGTTATGTATTTGCAGGGGGTCCATGTCCCCCTGTGCCCCCCCCCCCTGCAAATTATATATACCAACTCCTAGATCTTACTACAATGAGGAAAGGTAAATTTCCCAATCCTCACTGTACCACAATCTCTATTCAAAAGCTTTGAGTTTTCAAAAACTCGGTCTTATCATCTTGACCATATGGAGTTCGAGTTTCTGAAAACTCAGTCAAATGATAGGGACCAGACTGAGACACAAGATAAGATGATTATTACTGTTGAAAACAAAATTTAATATTAGAAAATAATATGGATTCTTAAGCTCTCCATATGGTCATGATGAGCAGAACTAGCTGATACATGTACTGTGATAAGGAAATAAGAAAATTCAATATCATGTAGGTATCAGAGAAATGTAAGGATTACTTATAATCTAACTGCGGAAGTTATCTGCAAAATTTAGAATTTCTTTCACTTGGTTAAATGCATCTGCCAGGAGGAAAGCTTACTGGACAACTTCACTCTGACACACACACACACACACACACACACACACACACACACACACACACACACACAGAAAGGTCAAGTGGGATCACAGAGGTACAGTAGCAGCAAGGCTCTGGGGTGGAGTTGTCATTGGCACAATGAAAAAGGGCACTTCCTTTCTATAACCAGGAGTATCTCCTGTATCATGAGGGAAAGAGCCCAAAACTTCACACAATTTTCAGCCACAGCAGGTAATGAGGATAACCACCAAATGCCTTACTGCACCATGCAGGAGAAGGGATGAACCACTGTCTAATTGGCAAACAGGCTAATCTCCACAATGCACCTCTTGTGCAAGATCTAGACCAAAAAATAGGTCCTGGATTTGCAATGGCAGGAAAGAAAAGGAGTGGCTCAGGAGTCCACAGCATTTTATTATGTTATGACTGGGGGGTGAAATTCCGAGACAAAGGTGTGTATGCGTGTGGGTGTATATGTCTATGTATGTGTAGTGACAGGGAAACAGACAAGGTAAATGAACTGTACTTAACTGCCTTGAAGACAGCAGCCTTCAAGTCCTCAGACTCTTACTAGGAAGATGAGGGAAAGGGAATCCCTCCCTAACCTACACCAGTAAATGCATACTTGTATGCAGATAATGTGTGTGTGTGTGGAACGGTCAAGTATATGATGGTGCAGGATGCATACTTGACAGGTAAGTGCTGTATGTTGGCCAAAAGACAGGCAGGTAGTTAGAGGTGGTGTACCTGCTAAAGAAAGCATGAGTACTTGAAAAGTTTTCAGAAAACTTTTGATACAAACCACAGGCCACTTTTCTTAGGGATGCAATCTCTACATCCAAATAGGTAGGTTCCACAATACTTCAAACCACCTTATGGCGTGCATGGCCTGAACTGCAGGATCTGATGTGGGAGTACACAGTGACCTATGTCAAAATAAACCATGAGGCCACCTTCAAGGCTCAGGCTAGTCACAAGAGTGATTCAACCAATCAACTGGGTAAACAGTCATCCAAGAACATCACCAAGATGGGATTCAGAATCAACTCTGTGGGACAGAATGACAAAGTCCTATGTTGCAGCTGTTCAGGGTCTGATTAGAACCTCAGGCACCTGTATTAACTGGGTGGGGAGGAAAGCAGTGAGCAGCCAATGACACTTCACTCATCTTAGGGGAAGTGCAGCAGCTTGGCATCCCTCACAGGGTGACACTTAGCTGGAGCAATAGGTGTTAAGTGGAGATGGAGACCAACAACTCAGTGCAATCACAGTACTTAAGAGCTGATAAACAGAGGGTAATCCAGGGGGCACATGTAAGTTCATGGAAAACTGACTGGCCCCAAAATGTGTTGCATAGATTAGATCAGAAAACAAGAAGGATGTTTCAAGCTCACCAAATTATTTATAAAAATCAGTGCATGCTAACATTACATACTCTCCGTTCCGAAGGAGGGATGGGCCTCCTTGAAACTGATTACATGTACAGATCTGCAATCGTGGGATGGACTCCACACATATCTGCTGACCTCACAAGACCCAAATATAGTAAAAGTTTTGAAACATGAGGAGAATAAATCTAAGATGATTTCCCTGATTAGGCTAGCAGACGCATATCGGTATCGAGCAGGAATGGAAATCAAACCGCAAGTGGATAAAAAAGTGGCAGCAACTGAATGTGCCAAAAAACAAAAAGAAAGAATAGAAGGTGAAGGACCATATGAGAAGGCAAGAAATGTGGAAAATACATAAATATAGTTGCAAGTATAGAAAACTTCTGGAAGAGCCTCATGTTGATCAGGAATGGTTAAGGAGAGGCGAATTCAAACCAAAAGATAAAAGGCTAATATTGGCGGCACAAGACAGTGGACTATGTACAAGTTGGTTTACAAAGTCTATTGAACATGTAGGAGAAACAGACAAATGTAGGTTTTGTAAAACAGAATTGGAAAAAGTTGCACACCTCACTACTGGTTGTGACATACTAATGGCAGGACGACTATATACTGTAAGGCATAATAATGTGGCGAGACTGTTGCACTGGGGATTGTGCAAACATTATGGTATTGAAGTGGCTGAAAAAAGTACAGTTGTGTACACTTACCATAAATGTACATGTTTGAGTGTATTTACCATTGCAGTAATCACATTTGGGTTATCTACTTGCAGTAGCCATCAGTCGGCCTGATTATCAAAGTCTTGGGTCCTGTGTCAGTTGCTGTCTCATCTTCCATGACGTCAGGTAGTCAGGGGTTTAAAGCATGCAGCCAATGCCATTACATCACTTTTTCTTGCCCAAGATGTCAGGTGCCCCCCTAATGGGAAGCAATTAAAAAAAATAAATAAATTATATATATATATATATATATATATATATATATACACACACAAACACACACACACACACACAAGGTTATACCTCCAACAAAAAAGCAAATACACCAAAAAGCTTTTAAGCATAGTAAAGGAGAGTAGAGGTATAGCCAAAAGAAGTCAGGAGGCTGGAGGGAGGGTAACCAGGACTGCAACAGTGAATACACTCGATCATCTACATTTAAGTGCACACAACTGTATTATGTTCTTTGTGTTTCACTGTTGCAGTCGTCACATTTGGGTAGATTCCCAAAGCTAAGGATGGGAGGAGGAATTTAGATAGCATTAGGACCGGCTAAAAGGCCTTGCAAGACTGCAGTGGCAAAGCCAGCTCTGGATTTAGAAAAAATTGGTAGATGGTAATGCTTGGTGAAAGTATGTACAGAACTCCAGGTAGCAGCTTCTAGGATGTCCCTGGTAGGGACACCTCTGAGAAAGGCTGTAGAGGTAGATGTAGCCCTGGTTGAATGGGGTCTAATCTCCTGTGAGATAGGTTTTCCATGGTGCTTATAGCAGAAATTAATGCAATGGCCTATCCATTTAGAAATGGTTTGCTTTGAAATAGCCTTCCCCTTTGCCCCTGCAGCAAATGTCACCAGCAGTTGTTCAGATTTCCTTTGAGGTTTAGTCCTGTCCAAGTAAAATCTAAGTTGTATGTGCACATCTAAGGAGTGCAGTATCCATTCCCCTTTGTTCTGTGGATTAGAAAAGAAAGTTGGCAACTGAATGGACTGATTAAGAGCCACACTGGATACCACATTGGGCATGAAGGAGGGATTGGTCCTGAGGGACACCCTGTCTGCATGAAGGATGATGAAAGGCTCCACTGCCATAAGGGCCTGTAATTCAGATACCCTTCTTGCTGAAGTGATTACTAAAAGAAAGGCTGTTTTCCAAGAAAGGAATTTTAACTCCACACTTACAGCTGGCTCAAAAGGAGGAAGAGTGAGTTTTTCCAACACAAAGGTAAGGTCCCAGGCTGGACTTGGGGCTCTCCTGGGTGGTCTTAAGTTTTTGGCCCCTCTGAGGAACTGCATGAGCAGTGGATGAGAGAAGAGGGGTGGTTCTGTGTTGTAATGAGCTGAAATGGCTGAGGCGTAAATTTTGGAGGAAAAAGAAAGGCCCTTGTGAAACATCTCAGTTAAATATTGAAGAATCTGAGGTAAATTGGGTGCTGCTGAGCCCATTCCTTGACTTTGGTTCCAGAAACAGAATCTTTTCCATTTTTCAGTATAAGATTTTCTAGTACTAGGCCTCCTTGCCACCAAAATTACATCCAACACTCTACTGAGGGATGGTAACAAAGAGATTAGGTAATTAGCCAGGCTGCCAGGTTCAGGGTTTGAAGCTGATGGATCAGAATCTGGCTCTCCTGCTGTGACAGCAGGGTAGGGGTCTGAGGCATGTGCCATGGAGCAAGCAGTGACAAACTGCGCAACAGGGGGTACCAGTGTTGGCGTGGCCAGTCTGGTGCAATCAGTATCATCCTTGGTTTGTCCTGTTTGATCTTTAGTAGTACTTTGGAGAGGAGAGGTAGAGGAGGAAAGGTATAAACTGATAGATTTTTCCAGCTGAAGGACAGAGCACCCACTTTCCAAGCTTGTTTGTGGGGAGTCCTTGTGCAGAATTTGTCCAATTGGTAGTCCTGGGGGGAGGCAAACAGGTGTATATCTGGGCTTCCCCATTTGTTTATCAACATGTTGAAAGTCTTTGGTTCCAGTTTCCACCTGTGTGGGTCCATGAGATTTCTGCTTAGTTCGTCTGCCAGTGTATTTAGTTTTCCTAGCAGGAATTGAGCATATAGATGCACCTGGTAGCTCAAGGCTGTGTCCCACAGAGCCATGGCTAGTCAGCATGCGGGGTAAGAATGGGTACCCCCTTGCTTGTTTATGTATCACATAACAGTGGTGCTGTCCGTCTTTACCATTAATTGTCCTGGAAGAATGTGGTCCTTGAAGGCTGTCAGAGCATTCTGTACAGCTAACATTTCTTTTTGATTGATATGCAGGTGCATTTGACTTGGGTTCCATTTGCCCTGAATGCAAGTCCCTGCCAGGTGAGCCTCCCACGCATAGTCTGTTGTTAGGGTATGGGTGGCAGAGGGTAGAGTGAATGGTAGTCCCTTGTTTTGGTGGCAGGCCTCTGCCCACCAAAGGAACTCTAACCGTAGGCAAGGTATAATAGGAATCATTGCTTCTAGACCCTGAGAATGTTGACACCATAGGTTTTTCAGATACCATTGTAGTTTCCTCATATGCAGTCTTGCATATGGAATTAGTAGAATGCAGGAGGCCATGAACCCCAAAGGCTTGTAGTATTTTCCTTGCAGATAGCAGGGTTTCTGTGGCCATTAGTTTGAAGTAAGTTGTCAAATGAATTTGTTTCTCTGGAGTGATGAAAGCCATCTGGGAAGGTGTGCTCAAGCTTTTTCCCAGGAATATAATTTGTTGACAGGGTACTAGATGTGATTTATTTTCGTTTATGGTGTACCCCAGACAAGTTAGCACCTTTTGTACAAATGCCAGATGATTCAAAAGTATGTCCTGGCTTTCTGCCTGAATTAGACAATCCTCCAGGTATGGGTATATTTGAATATTTCTTTGCCTGCAAAATGCAATGACTGAAGCTAGGCACTTTGTGAACACCCTGGGTGCAGTAGATAAGCCGAAGGGCAGTGCAGATAACTGATAGTGCATGTAGCCTGCTTTCTTCTGCAAGATTCCCTGACTGGAATGTGCAGGTAGGCTTCCCTTAAATCCAGTGTTGCCAACCAGGCATCTTTGCCTAGCATAGGAAGTAACTGGTGAAGAGCTAGCATCTTGAATTTTGGAATCACCAAAAATGTGTAAGATGGAAAGGTCCAGGATAGGACGCCATGAGTTGTCTTTTCTGGGTACCAGGAAAAGTCTTGAGTAGAAACCTTGTCCCTTTTCCTCTTCTGGTACAGTTTGAATAGCCTTTATGCTTAAGAGAGCGAGTACTTGCATTTGAGCCTCTGTCCAGTGACTTGGGGGTAAGATCTGGCCAACCGTTTGGGGTTGGTAACGTGTGGAAGTGAAATCTGTATCCTTGGGAAACTATATTTAAAACCCATTTGTCCTGGGTAATGAATTCCCAGTTTTTTGCCTGCAGAGCAATCTTTCCCCCTAAAGGAGCAGTCAGCTGAGACGTGCTTGGAAGTTTTAAAGTTAAGTAATTGAGACAGTTTACCATAGGGGGAGTCTTACTACTCCCTGATTTGGAAGTGGGAGCCCCCCACTGCTTAGTCCTGTGCGTACCCTGGGACTGAAGCCTGGGTGTTCTGCTAGTTCTGGGTTTGGACTGAGAAGGCCTGAAGAGGCAGGAAAAGATCAATTCTTAGAGGGCCAATGCCTACCAAATCTTGGAAGTTGTACTTGTAGGAAATCTTTAACAGTTTGCATACATTTAGCTTTTTCCTCCATCTTTTTAAGAACTTCTTCTGCGTTGTTGCCAGACAGGAAGTCCTGGTTTAAGGGAGCATCCAGCAATTTAGCTTTAACATGATCTGGCAAAGATTGCTCCTTAAGCCAAGCATGGCTTCTAAGTACAGACCCAGTGACAGCAGCCCTGCAAGATGCCTCTAGTGAATCAAAACCACATTGCAACGTATGCGTTCCAACCTGCTCAGCAGAAATCCTTACATTCAGCACAGTCAGGAATCATCATCATTTTCTGTTTAAGCAATCCAATAATATGCTGCTGCTAACTAATGACCAAATTTGCAGAAGTGTACACCTTCTTACCCCATCTATCCAACGCCCTGGAGTCTCTATCAGAGGGGGCAGGATTTTTGGCAGTAGTAGCCTTAATGCCCTTGGGTCCCTGTGAAATGGTCTCAGGATCCGCAGTAGGATTTTTAAAAAGGAACTTGTTGAGAGTCAGGAACCCTGTAATATCTATCAGGTTTCCTGGGAGCAGGAGGTAAAGAGTCAGGGGCCAAGCTAGATTCCGAAAAGGCATCATCAACAATGTCTAGTACAGGAGGGATAACTAAAGGTCTATGTTGGGGCAGGAGTAAGAAATCCCTAAGTCTCTTTTCAGAATCAGAGTAATCCTGGCTTTCCCAGCGAAAGTGCTCCCTAAGAGTATGCAGGGTTTCACCAAAAAAGAAACCCTCTTGGGGGGGGGGGGGGGATGAAGGAATAAAGTCCTCTGCATCAGAATCCTTATAGGTAGATAAGGGTAAATCCTGGTCATCAGAAGAAACAGAAATTTCAGAATCCTGGTCAGAAGTATCATAAGCAAATTCAGTCCTAGGTCTCTTAGAGGGGGAAGGTTGGCTTCTCCTGATTAAAGTAATAAGGTCTTCAGCCGTTCTTATCATTTGCTTGTTAGGCATAGAGGCCTGACCATACAGTCTGGGCATCGGTTTTCTAGGCATGGTTCGGGTTTTAGGCCTTGAAGAAGAAGAAGAAGAAGAAGATGGTGTTGGTTTAATATACAAGTCAGTAGGCCTGAATACACCCTCAGAAGCTGGTGCCTGCACAGCGGCTCCGGACCCATCAAAGGTAGAGACATCCGCAGGTTCCACAGTTGAAGCATCTCGTGGCATACCGGACTCCGAATGGGTCTCAGTAGAGGCCTGTGAATCTGAAGAATCGGGTATCAGGGGCTGCAAAAGCGCCTGAGTACCGGCGAACTGGCGACTGGCTTAGGAGAAGCGTCATTGACAGCTTTTGACCTAGGCCGCCTGTCTCTGTCTTTATCTTTGCAGTTTTTTTGGAATGTCGGTAGTCGGATGGCTTACCGAAGACATATCTGGATAATTAAACCGAGTATCAAAATATTTAGAAGCATAAATATACCAACGGCAAGCAGTTTGTTGCTTAAATAAGGCACAAAACCGACAGCGAGGTACATCGTGGTCAGAGCCTAGGCAAGGAATACAGTATGAATGAAAATCTTTGTGAGGTATTTGCTTTCCACAAGAAATACAATTACTGACTTTTACTGACATCGGTTTAGAGCAAGAAAAAGTTTCCCCAATGGGGTACTTAGCTTTAGTTGAAGACTTCGGTTCTGAAACTCGAAAACGAAAATTTCAGGAGTCAGCCGACCGGCACTTGAGAACTGCTTCTGCTTTGGGCACTGCACAGCAAGAAAGACTGATGTAATGGCATCGGCTGCATGCTTTATACCCCTGACTACCTGACGTCATAGAAGATGAGACGGCAACCGATGCAGGAACCAAGACTTTGATAATCAGGCCGACTGAGGGCTACTGCAAGCAGATAACCCAAATGTGATGACTGCAACAGTGAAACACAAAGACATCACTGGAAACATGAGCCACAAAGCATCACAGAAAATGATGAAGTCTATATCATATGGGATTATCCACTGCCAACAGTTCAAAATATAGATGCGAGAAAGCCGGGTATAGTGGTCCAAGAAAAGAAGACAAACGTAGCATCACTGAAATCTCCACACCCAGTGACTACAGTGTCCTGTGTAGAGAAAGAGACAAAGTCATAAAATAACAGGATTTGCAAGCAGAAATGAGAGCAATGTGGAAGAAAGATAACCAGATGGTTCCAATAGTAGTAGAAGCAATGACTCTTACAAAAAAAAGAGTCTCCAATCATATTTAGATATGCTACCAATACATGTAACTCTGTACAAATTGCAGAAGGAGTGATTGCTGGGCACATTGCTGGTGCTGTGAAGAGCACTTTTGGCTGACATCAAAGAGTGAAACAATACTAATTTCATGAACTTTAATTGTACTTTGACTTAGGAATTGGGTCCATTCCCGTCACTGGTTTTAGAAACCCAAAAAATTTTGAGAAATTAAAAATGGAAGCTGTTAGCAATACATGTAATGCCATATGAACTGCAGGAGGCGGCAATTCTGAGCACACTGCAGGTGCTGAGAAGAGCACTCTTGGCTACCATTAAAGACTGAAACAATACTTATTTCATGAACTTTATGCCCCGACTTAGGAATGGGGTCTTTTCCTGTCACGGTATGTAAAAACGAAATAACCTAAACATTTGGAGAAATTAAACTGTGAATGCAGTAGCTGACTCAGGCAGACTTATCAAAAGGAAAGGGGTGCTCTCAGTGGGAAGATGGCAAATGCCTCCCCTCCAGCACCAGTAAGCTGGCTCACTTCTTACTACTCAGCTCTCGACAGAGAACAGAGTGCTTATCAGGACTCTATCAGGAACACATGGGCAATAGGGCTCTTGCCCAGTCTGGGAGTGCCTATGTCTCACAGTCCCAGAACAAATGAAATGACTGAGTGACAGTACTGTAGCTATCAGAGGCCAGATCCTGAGGAAAGGGGAAAAAAAAAGGAATCTGCAGCACCTTGGACCCTTTAACATCTGCTAAAATCAATGGAGAGGTGTTGCCCTGAGCCCTTCTCTAGTCAATGGTGAGAATGAGATAAAACAGGGCCAGAAGACCATTTTAAGGATGGCCTAGACTGCAGCAGCATATGACCAAAGTCTGACTTCTGTTTCTTTGGCCTTTTGACATCGGTCCAGCAATGATCTGGGGCTACTCATGTAACCATCCTACCAATCCCCACATTGCACGCACAGAACAAGTTTATCTGATGCCCTCTTCTTGGTAACATCACAGCACATATGGTCTGGATGAACTGAAGGCATACCTGGCCATGCTTCAAATCATGCTAATTTCTCAGGCAGCAAAGAATGCGCTGTGTGCTATAGTACAGGTCTGGACTCATTACCTGGCAGCCATACTAAGTTAGAAGGCTTTGCTGCTTTAGTATCAAATCCAGGAACTTTTCCATGCTATAAGTCTGGATCAAGATCTGAATTATGCAAGTTGAAGAATCCTTGTTGCTGCATCTTTGGTCATGTCAGACACCTTAATTAGGGATGCTTTTTGCTTTTTATCCAGATACATCTGCACTGCAAATTCTGCTCTCTCTCTACTATATTATGACGAAATTCCTGGCATATCTCATGGCTTGGGACATCATTTTTCAAACCAAGGCAATATAAGCACCAATTCTGTTAGTCCCCATGAGTAATTTGCTTACTACCACCACAATAAAAATCACAGACTATATAATTACATACCTACAAGAAGTTGCAGATATAACGGAAAATATATACTGTCAATGACACAAGTTAATCCGTTGTATTATGAAACTTAAGGCATACAATCCTTCAAGAAAATTTAAGAGTTAAAAGCCTTGAGAACTACTAGTGGGCAAACAAAGTGCAGCAGATATTCATTAATTTAGACTGCAAAAAAAAGAAAAGGGTGCATTCTTTTGATACTTGTACTCCTAACAACAAAGGTTTCAGAATGCACGATGATGTGCACATAGGAAATTTCCACTGCTAAAAAGATCAAGCAAAAGGGCTGACGTCCATCTGACAGCTAAATCCCAAACATTTTACAATTTATACAGTAATGATAGGTACACTGTACATACAGATGTATCCATGTTGATTCATTACATCCCAGAACTAACTCACATTAATGACTTTAACTCAACTTACCTCTAATAAACACTCCACAGCCTTTTCATCTTTTGACACTCGTTTCAGTTCTACTCTTTCAACATTGACAACTGAAAATAAATTCAAAAGTACGTTCAAGTATTGAATTCCAATCACTGATTACATCAGCTCTATACAGAACAATAAAATCACACATATCAAACTTTTGATGCTGTTTCTGAAAATATCATTACAAGATACATTTACAAAATGAAAAGGCTAAACCCTAGGCTCTAAAATCTCTCTCCCCCCATTCACCCAGGAGTTTATAGAAAGGGTCTGTTTTTCTGGCAGAATCAGCTAAGAAGAAACCACCCCATCATACAGTACAAAGGTAAAACATTCAGAATGCAGCACATCAGTAAAACATTCAGTATGCCCTCACAAATCTTTTTTTTTTTTTGGAGGCTGTATACTTCTTTTTGAAAAAGATGTATGTGGGGCAAATCCCACCCCAAAATAAGTAAATGACTATGTATGTTTCAATGCAATACACACATTTCATTTTATAAGAACCGCCCATAAGCCTTGGGGCTAAAAAATCTCATCCCTGTGTTATTCAGTGTTACTATCCACAGCACCTATCATCCTACAATAAGATTGCAGAACAAAAAATATTTATATTTAAAAGATGAACATGCTTTATTTATAATCATATACAAGTTTTTTTTAAGATGCAAACAATCAACCACTCAACTTAAAAATGTTATTTGAATGTAAAAAGGTGGCTATAGTGCGTTAGGTGCAGATCCAGAATAGCAAGTGACATGGTTACACAAGATGCAGTGTTCTGTGTTATCACATCAAACTGTTCTACTGCTAAAGTTTATATAAGTCAATTAAAGAGCTTCCCATAATCGACAAGCATATAACAATCGTCTGTCTTTGACTTATTTATTTATTTATTTATTTACATTTGTTGACCAGGCTAGTCTAACTGGATAAATGTCCATTTTCAGTAGAGGCCCGGGGAGAAGAGCTCCAAGCATAGACAGAAACGTATTATACAATATTAATATAAAATACTAAGCTGTGATCAAATACAGATAACAATATTTGAGAGAAAAAATAATGAGTTATTTAGTGGGGAATGAACTAAGATTAAATACAGAAAAATAAACAACATTTGAGAGGGAAAAAACACAAAGAGTAATAAATTTTAAAAATTTATAAAAATGTTTTGTTTTTTTTTTTGATTTTTGCTCTAGCCCTCATAATCCATACTAAAATAGGCAATTTATGGAGAAAAGATGGGTTACACACAGTAAGTAATGACAATAATAAAACTTAAAGACTTCTTTTACTTCTGCAAATGCATGTCAATTCACATTTTTCTCTCACTATACCACCTTCTCAAGTTAATTGAATATCAGTTTAGAAGGTATCTTTGATTATTTCTGGAAATGTCTCTGATTCTGAAGAGACTGAATGCTATGTCAGTTTGGTACTACTTCTCAAATATTCTTGATTTTGTCTAATTATATATTAACAAAACACTCGTTTTTTTCAAGTAACTTGCTGATACAGCCTGATATTAAGAGTTTCATGCTTCTAATTGCTCGGAAAAATAGGTACTAGTACAAAGCTTTTTGCTCTGTTAACTTTTCATGTTACCTAGGAGTAATGGTTAAAAAAATAACAAAACTGTACCTGACTTGGGCCTTTTTCCCACCCATTATTTTAAGATTTGTTCGTGTTTCTTGAACAAAGAAGTTGAGAATTATGGTTCAGTAGCCAGTACATCACTATAGCTATCAATTACTGAACTCATTTATACAAATATTGCTTTGTCAATTAACACACGAGTTTCTGCATTTTACTGAGTTTTAACTGAATATTAGAAAGAAAAAAAAAACAGTGAAATAAAAAAAACTACATGCAGCAATTCCGGTCATCAGAAAAGCTCAGAATTGTTACGCAGCTGCCGTAGTATTCGAAAAATTATGCAAAATCACTAGCACAGTCCAGTGTTCTGTATTACTGCCAAAAAAAAGGCATTAGAAAATTCACTGCACATTTACAAAAGTCTGTAGAAATTCAGGATTTACCAAATTTAAGAAAATGGTTTTCACTATATGCATTGTTAGTCAAACTGATAACCAGAGATGGAAGAAATAAGAAAAACTCAAGATGCAGAAACCTCAGTTATGCCTCCAATGACTGGTACTTCAATAATGTGCAATATTAAAATGGGCTGTTACACTCTCAATCTGCAGCAGTTTTAAATACCTTACAGACTGATGTACACTACAGGATGCACATAGAAATACATTTTTACTTCCCTCTTCCTTGCAAAATTATTATCAAAGGAGAAAAAAATGTAACGTCAGAAAGTTAACATCTGACAATTAACATCATTATCAAACTACTTACTGTACAAAAAGGGTAAGATTTCAAAATTTATTTATTGACATTTGATTACCATGAGTCTGACTGGATAGGTGCTCATTTTCAATGAAGGCTCTGGGAGAAAAGATCCAAAGTATTACAAAAACATTTTAATAATAATAATTTCACAATCTTCAAAAACAAAAAATACAAAAGCATGTACAGTTTAAACCAAACTGACGTGTGAAAACAATGTTTAAGAATATATACATTATAAGTTCGTAGGTGCCTGCTAGGCTAATGACCACAAGGGCTTTTTCAAGCCTAGCCATGCATCCCAAATCTCTGACAAGTTCTGGTACCCTTAATAAGTATAAGCAGGGGCTTGGCAGATTAAACATTTACAAACAGGGGGCCTGGGAAATTAACCATTTACAAACTGCCTATGTCCATTACAGACATAGCTGCCAAACCAGGTATAAATTTCCCTTTCCCTACCCAAATGTCCAAGTTACACCTGAAATGGTTTGGGGAGTAACTCTGCTTTACGTGGATGGGGAGTCTATTCCAGAGACGGGGTAGTCTCTGGGTTACATACCTGTCTTTCCAGCAGTTTAACTCTGCTGCTTGTTTTGCTGATATGCAGGAGATCCATCAGAGTGGTGTTTGACATTGCCTTGTAACCCTGGCATAGATCTCCCCTCAATACCCTGTAGGAGTCAAAATAGAGGAATAGAGCCTTGTGGCAGTCTGCATAGGACATGTTATTTATGTTCTGTATTAATTTACGGAGGAACCTCTGTGGATATTCCAGTTGTTGAATATGCCTGGTTAGGTACATACCAAATGGGGCACTATATTCAATACAAGGTCTGATGAATGCCGAATATAGCAGAATAATGACTTCCTTACACAACAAAGAATGATTTCCTCACTGCTGCAGAAACGTGATGGTTAAAGGCTACATTACTGTCTGTTTGTTCCCCCCAAATCCCTGATTACTGGGTCAACTCTTAGGGGTGTGTTATCCATTGTGTGTTATCATTATGATAGTTATCAGGAGTGAATGACTTTCCAAAGGATATTATTATGCATTTCTTGGCATTTAGATTTAGTTCACGGCTCTGATACCAGTTATTTGTCAGTGTCAGCCCTTCCTGGAGAATATTTGTGTCAGTGGTGGATTCAATGATTGCTCCTAATTTGCAATCATCTGTAAATTAAGTCAGACAGAGGCCACTGACATTGATCTTGACTTCAGAGAATTAAATGCCAAAAAAAAAAGAGTTTTCCAAGGACAAATCCCTGAGGGACTCCACTTGTGACTGACCTCTTTGTAGAGGCAGACTCTCCAATTCTAACTTCCTGTGTCCTGTGAACCAGCTGGCTATCCAGCAAGGGTTTGTACCTAACCACTTGAGTTTGTCAGTAATGACTGAGTGGGGTAGTGTGTCAAATGCTTCAAGGTGGGCAGTATGAGACATTTTTCCCTCAAGTCCACCAAGTTGAGTGGGCATGACCTGCCCTTGATTAAACCAAAATAGGTTGGGTCCAGTGTCTTGAGGTTTCTTGTGTCATTATTGATCGTTTCCATGATAATTCTTCCCATGGCTTTGCATACGACTAGTGAAACTTATGGGTCTGTAGTTTCGAGGATCTGTCGATGGTTCACCTTCATGCAGGGAGATGACTGTTGCTGTTCCCCATTCACAATGCCCGAAGAGGGTTTGGAGGCTACAGTTACATAGCAATTCCATCGGGCCTGATAAGTCCTATGCTTCATGCTACTTAGAATGCATCCTCTGCTATTATCTGGTGCACTGATGCAGTGTTCTTGGAGAGAGAGAGAGCCTTAAGGACCTGTTCCCTACAGACAGCAGTGGGAGTTATGTTTAATGGTATTTCCTGAAGAAAAGTTGAGGGGGGAGAGAGGGTAAAGTTGGAGATGAATTTGGTGGCCAGTAGGTTTGCTATATCTTCTGGCTCAGGATAGGTGGTTCCATTAACAATGAGCTCTGCACACAATTATGCATTACACCTTTGAGGTCGCAGACATAGCTAAAGAATACCTTGTGATTGTCCTTGGTGTGGGAGACTAAATTTACCTCAAATATGGCTTTGGTAGACTATTTGTCCTCTGAGTTGTTTATTTAGTTTGATGAGAGTGTTTTTATCCTGCTGGAAGCTGCACCTCCTAATTTTTCCTGTGATTTTCTTCCTTCTGTAATACAGCCTACTGATGTTGTGATTCAACAAGGGTGGCCCTCTTTTAAGTTAGTTCTGTACTTTTTCCTGGTGGCTACAGCTGCCTCTATACAGCTGTTAACATGTTTGTATAGGGTTGCTGTGAACAGTTCCATGTAGGCAGCAGTGTTCTCAGGGTTTACAGGAGCTTGAAATTTTGCCACTTTATCACATAATAGTAGGAAGTTAGCCTTACGGTAGTTCCTGAGTATTCCAGGGTTAGCTGGAGTTACAGGTTTTAATTTTACTTCAATGGAGACCATTTTGTTGTCTGACCTTGCCAGAGAAAAAAATACACTGGGGGTTGTGCAACACACTCCCATATTAGTGAGGACCAGATCCAGAATGGTTGCACCCCTGCTTGGTGTAGTGGCAATCTGATCCAGGGAGTCTGTTTACAAAATCCAGTAATCTCTGTGCCTGTATGTTTGGTGCCGGATATGATTCCCAATTAATAGTGGGGTAATTAAAGTCGCCCATGAATATGGTGTTTGGTTGGATGGTGAGTGTTTCCAATAAGTTTAAAAAAGAAGTTATGTACTTACCATAACGTTCCATCTGTGTTGTCCATTTTCATTCTTTTTCAATGAATGGGTTCAGATCTGATACTCTGATTCAACTCTGCTGTTATTCTAGCTCATGGCCACCAACAAACGCTCAAGCTCCTTCCTTACACATAACGCGCCATTACTAACATCCCTCAGATCTTGTTTGTAGCTTGACATGAAGACCATAAAAAATTGTCATAACTAGAATAAAACACATGGGACGTGTGGTGCCCCAAGAATTTAATTCCTCCAGAATTTCACTTGTGATAAATGGAGGGGGGTGAAGGTGGGGAGTTGAGGAAGAATGAAAATGGACAACACAGATGGAACATTATGATAAACACAACTTCATCTAATATCGTCAATTTTCATTCTTCCTCAAAATATGGGACAGAGTCCCCAACTATTTAAATTCCTGGGTGGATTTTAATGAAGGATATTCCCTAGTACGGTTGAAGCAAGAGTCTTTCTCTTGAGACCGGCTCCAATTTGTAATGAATGATAAAGGTATTAGGATTTGATCAAGTAGTTGCCCCATAACTAGATTCTATGCATAGCCTAGACTGGAATATAATGGAAGTGGTCATAGGTGTAGTTGAAAGAGCCTGTATTGATTTGTTGGGGGAAAATTCAATTTAGTGGTGACAAACAAAATATAATCTGTCAGCTGCTTGGTTATAGTTACGTTTGTGACCAATTTGCCCATTTTGTGATTTGCCAAGAAAGCCACGAATTGATCTGCCTTCCTAAGTTGTAAGTATAAACATCTAGTAAGTGCAGCATAAACTTTCTTTTACTTGTAAAGTCTGGGAAATAATAATGGCATGTTAATATGGTTGGCTAATTCTGGATTCTGACACTGCCCTCAATAGGAAAGAAGCATCAGTATGTGAAGTGTCCTTATCCATGTGGAAAAACAAGATTGGGATTTGAAATATAATGCTTGGAGTTCTGACATTATCCAATGGAAGTAAATGCAATTAAAAGGATAGCATTCCAGGTAAAGAATTTTAGATTATATTTGGCTGTAATTTGAAATGAAGACTGTGTCAAAGTTCACCGTACTAACTGCATATCCCATGGTGGTACGGGATCTTTGTAAAGAGGTCTAAGTAAAAGAAAACCATTAAAAAATGCTTTGCAAAGTTTAGAGGAAGCCAAAGAAAAATTCTGAAAATCTACATAGAAATTCGAGAAAGGTTGTGAGTACAAGTTAGACATTTGATAAACTAGCACCCCCTTAAAATAAACTAGCTAGAAATTCAAGGGCAAAATGTACTGGAGCTGTGAGAGGTTCTAATTGATACTGCTCTAGTCAACAAAGAAAAAAATCTTCTCCATAAATTTCTGTAGAGATTCTTCAGGTAGAGATGTTACAGGAAGGCAACACAATGGAATGGACAGGCGAAAAAGAAAGCGTAGGTTGCCTAGCTATCAATATGAGAAAAAAACATGCAGTCAGTTTTAAGCTAGGGATATGCGGATTAATCAAGCCTGGACTACTACTATCTGCTCTAAAATAGTCTATCCATTTACATTCTGCTAGTTCAGGGAGTAGTTTAATATCACTCCCATGTCTTCCTAAATAAATCACCTGAATAACACAAAATTTAAAACTATGGGCGCTACCCATCAGTTGAATAGGTCTATACAATGCATTAGTTTCCACTTCTTTACCTATCTCTGACAAATACGAACATATCCATTGTTTTAATTTTAAATTAGCTTTTTTTTAAATGAGAAGGTTTAGGAAGACCATATTTAAGATCTGCTAGTAGTAACCCTAATGATAGTAATAATATTAATAGTAATACTAAGTCTCAAAATAAAACATTAGATATTTGATGAAATATAACAGACATACACGATATATTAAAGAAATTATAAATAGGAACCGACCCATACTACTATCAAATCCGGAGGTCAAGGATGTAACAGGTGAAAAACCTATGTTTGCATGCAAAAGAAAAAAAAAATGAAACAGTTATGTTATAAAGGCATGTGTTTTGAAAATAAGTCTGTAGTTATATCTACTAAAGGTACACATCCTCGTTATAATTGTATTTATTGTGGTGACATTAATGCAGATATTATGTTTCAGCATCCTATTTCTAAAGCAATGTTTGAATATAGGGCTTATGCTACATGTCAAAAAGAAAATGCTGTAGATCTTGCTAACTGTGTAGCTTTTACATTTTTTTATATAGGAAAAACTAATCTAAAATTAAAACAGTGGATATGTTCACATTTGTCAGAGATGCATAGAGGAGTGGAAACTAATGCGTTGTATAAACATATTCAGTTGATGGGTAGTGCCCATTGTTTTAAATTTCATGTTATTCAGCTGATTTATTTAGAAAGACTGGGGGGGGGGGTTGATATTAAACTAAACTACTCACTGTACCTCAGAATGTAAACGGATAGACTATTTTAGAGCAGATAGTAGTCCAGGACTTAATAGCCAGAATAGTCTTAAACCTATACTAAAATATAGACATGATTGTATTTAAACCGGGCTGTCTGTATATATTAGCTATCATTTAATATAATTTTAGGTGACTTTTTACGGTAGCATATGTTTGTCTGATGTATATTTTTTGTATATTTTGTGTGTTAAGTTTTGGTACTGATGTCATATGACTTGACTAAGTGATTTTCCCATGTGATTAGATTTTCATGCGACTAAATGCACCTTAATTGGATAGTGACCAATTTAAATTAGTGTTTTTTTTTTTCTGTGATGCTAGCCATTGAAAAAAAGAGTTTTGCTCAAAAGCTTTGCTTTACTCTGTGTATTAAAATATTTAAAATATTTGATGGTGTACTCCTTGCATTGTTTTTTATACTATTCTACGTATGTACATTTACTAATCTATATACATTTATTATTTTTGAATAACCGTCATACCACTACTGCTCTATGTATGTATGTATGTATGTACATTTATTACGTAAATCTTGTATAACTGCCTTCTACTCATTCTGTAAAATAGAGTGTTTCTCCTTGGGCCTCTGCTAAAAATGGAATCTGTGCCCAGTCAGACTTTTCCAGTACACAAAAGCAATAAACAAACAAATAAACTTAAATGATCATGATTTAATATTTACAGAAATTTTTACCACAATTTATCTCATAGTCTATTACTTTAGGAACAAATCAATTCAACAGCAGGATGACATTTTATGCAAATCTGCCAAAGGACTGAAAGGATTTACTACTTACAAAACAATGGCAGCAAAATCTTTGAAATTACAGACTTAAGACATGGTATATCAATCAGTAGAACAGATTTGCTGCTACCAAATAAATCATAGTCATCAATGGTCAGTAAATAAGTCAGCAATAGACATGCCACACTGCCTTGGTGTAGTACTCCTTCAGCTAACCACTTCTAAGTGTTTGGTGTCAATGTTATCCTGGTACCTGCTTCTGGTTGCATCTGATAATTATAATATCAGATGCTGGTTCCCTCTTCAAAGACGTTTTCCTGGGTTCAAGTTCCTAGATAACGAGACATTTTCCCTCTGGTGCATCTGGTCGGGGAAACATGACTGAAATGACACTCAGCTGTACAGACATATGTCTGCTGCAAATTCCTTGTGGGCAAACAGAAGCACACAATGTCATGCCCACAGCCTCAATAACCAAATGAACATTGGGAATTTAATGTCGATGGCCCCTGAGGCACCAAGAGATAGCAGGCAGTATTCACAGGTGTCATCAGCAGGTTGCCCAGTGGGCATGCCACTTGTAGTAAAAATGCAGTGTCCAATGGACTATACCTTTATTACTGGTGTATGATATTAGGAATAAGGATAACTATTCAGAATGTAGGATCCCGGCCACAGCTAACTTAGCAAAACATAGCAGAAATAAAACATAGTCCCCTTTCCAGAGGAAAAAAATCAATCCAGATAAGTGTTTAAACAGATCTTTATTCAATGATGGATGAGTGCTCTTGCCAGATTCCAAACTGACAAACAGCTCAAACAGTACCATTCCAGAAGGGGGGGCAGGTCACCAGGTCTGCCTAGATGAGGAACTGTAACTAACATAGAAGGCTAAGAGTCCCTCCCCACTGCCTCTCTGTAGGTGTGATGGACCTATCATGTGGAAGTACAGGGACTGCCGTACAGACCCACAAACAGGACCCTTTCAATTTTCTAGGATCCAACAAGAACAGAAAATGAAACACAAGCTTTGCGAACTACTGTTCCAAACTAATCCCCCCCCCACACACACACACAAATACACAAAGCAATAAAGGGTGGATCAGTGCTCAATGGCAACCCAAACAAAAATTATGTACATTCAAAAAAGGGGGATGGTGGGTGGGAATTGCCATTAAGACAATGTGTTCTATGAACATCCACTATTACAGGTAAGTAGGACTTGCACAACTATACTATGTTCAACTAACACATTGCCTTACTGACAATTGGGTAGATTCCCAATGCTTACCCAACAAGGGAGAAGGAAGGATAAGAGAATAGGAGTCCCTGAGAATGGTCCCAGCAAAGCCTGCTCTTGGTCTAGAAAAAGTATCCAGCTTGCGGTGCTTAGTAGAGACATGGAGAGAGAAAGTACAGTTGTGTAAAATCCTACCATAATGGTAGATGTCCTTGTTTTCACTGCTGCAGTATTCAAAACATATGGGTTCCCCTGCTGTGGAAGCCCGACATCTGGCCAGTCTACTAAAGACTCCTGCTATTTTAAAGGTACTTCGAACATCACAAAACTCTCCCTGCATAACACAGGGCATAAAGGTAATGTTCAGGCCCACCAAAAACAGAACTGATTGCCCCAGGAGGAACATCAGTCCAAGGATTCCAAGAGGTAATGTGTATATCCAGGAAGGTAAACAACTAGGAGGAGGGAGCGAATACTGCAGCAGTGAAGGCAAGGACATCTACTGTTATGGTAAGATTTTACACAGCTGTTCTATGTCCTTACATTCACTGCTGCAGTATTCAAAACATATGGGAGAGTTCCAAAGCTCAGGATGAAACTTGGAAGGAGGAAGGGCAGAAGAGTACCCTAAAAAGCCATAAAGAACTGAACTAGAAAAAACAGTCCTAGCTCTAGAGATACCATCCAACTTGTAGTGCTTGGTAAAGGTATGCACAGAAGTCCAGGTAGCTGCTTCAAGAAAAGAAATAGTATCTAAACCTTTGAAAAAAGCACCATAAGCAGCCACAGTTCTAGTCGAATGAGCATTAACTGAAAAGGGAAGGCTCTTGCCAAGAAATGAGTAACAAAATGAAACAGCCTTAGAAATCCAAGAAGAAATAGTTTGCTTGGACACGGTAAGTTCCAAAGATCTAGGATGAAGAAAAAAAAACAAAAAAAAAAACAAATAACTGATCAGATTTTCTAATAGTCATATGATAAAGCTTAAGTTGCCTATGCATATCCAAAGTATGCAGCACTCACTGTCAGTTTGTGAAGAGGGGGAAAAAAGTAGGCAGATTAACAGACTTATTAAGTGATAGCTCACTAACCACCTTTGGCATAAAAGAGTTAGTGCACAAGCCTTTGACCATCATGTGTCTACAGCAGTGAGGAATTAATTCTATATTGAGCAACTTATAAACAAAGGTATGGCATCCAAGTCCAAGGAATGTATTGTTCCACTGTATTATGCATTATTCAGACCTATCATTGTGTACAATGCCCCATCTGGTATGTACCTAACCAGGCATTTCCAACAATTGTAATGTCCACAGAGGTTCCTCACTAAAAAAATACAGGGTGTAAGTAAAATGTCCTGTGAAAACCACCTCAAGGTGCTATCTCTGTATTCTGTCTCCTACAGGCCTTTTGAGGGGAGATCTATGCCTGGCATACAGTGCACTGTCAGACCCCACTCTGACAGACCTCCTGCATATCCATAAAACAAACAGCACCAGAATTACCCGTTCTAAAGACTTAAACCTTGCCTGTGATATAAATAGGTCCTGCTGGAAAGATATTTATGTATCCCCCAGACTACCGCATCTATGGAACAGACTGCCCATCCATGTAGAAGTGGAGTTCCTCCCTAACTCAATTTAAATAACTTGGACAGTTGAATGGAAAACCAGAAGTTCGTCCCTGGTTTGGCACCTGTCTCTCTAATGGACACAGGTAACCTGCAAATGGTTCATCTCCCAAACCCCTGCCTTACACTTATATCAAGGGTATCAGAACTTGTCAGAGATTTTTGGGATGCATGGCTAGGCTTAAAAAGCCCCTTGTGGTCGTTAGCCTAGTAAACACCTATGGACCTATAAGGACACACTCTCCTCATGAAAAAACAAAAAAAAGAGACAAGCCATAAGGCTCTGCAACTCAGACACCCATCTAGCAGAAGTAAGTGCTAACAAAAGAACAGACTTCCAGGAACAATGTTTCACGGAAGCTGAAGCAGCAGGCTCAAAAGGAGCCCAAGTCAACTTCTCCAAAACAAAATTAAGATCCCATTCTCAGGCAGGAGGAACAGGTTTCCTGGGAGGTCTAATATTAAGGACACCCTTAAGAAAACTGTTTCATCTCAAATCTAACAGCTAGAGGAGGAGGAAAAAGGCAGACAAGCATAGAGCTGACAGCTGGGGATTAACAGAAGAATAGGCCAAACCAGCATTGAGCAACTCACACAAATGAGAGAGAACCAAAGGAGCATCCACAGTAAGTGGATCCAGGTTATGAGAGAGAGACCAAAAAGAAAACTTCCATTTGGATAAGTAGGATTTCCTAGTTGTAGGTTTCACGGCCTCCTACAGGACTTGCAGCACGTCCTCAGAAAAAAGGTGTCTATGAAGAATCAAAATCACCCACAGTGTCAGATGAAGTGTGGACAGGTGGGGAGAGATGAGAGATCTCGTCTTGTGTGACTAGATCCACCCTGTGAGGTAATTTGTGATTGCCCCTGGCTAGACGCAGAAAAAGTGGGAACCAGTGCTGTTGCGGCCAAAAGGGAGCCACCAGCAACATTTTGGGAGCATCTGTTGAAGTTTGAACAGTACCTTCAAAATGAGAGGAGGGGGAGGAAATGCATAAAGAAACATCCCTTTCCAAGAGAATGAGAGGGTGTCGACCTTCCATACCAGAGGACCTGGGACTCTGGCACAAAACAGAGGAAGTTGTTCACAAGGGAGGCAAAAAAATCCACATGAGGAGTACCCCATTGGTGGATAATGCACAGAAACACATCCCTGTGAAGCATCCATTCATGGGGCTGAGTTAAGGACCTGCTAAGAGTGTCAGCCACAATGTTGTAACTAGAAGGGATATAAACTGCCTCAAGAGATGCTTGGCATTTGACAGCAAGATCCCATACCAGAAATGTCAACTGGTAAAGAAGATAAGATCTCATTCCTCCCTGCTTGTTGATATATCACATCACTTGGGTACTATCTGTGAAAACCTTGAGAGGCTCAGGAGAAAGAAAAGACTGAATAGCCCGAGGAGTCAGTAGAAAAGCTCTCATCTCTGACACTGATGTGCTCCTTCTGCTTAAAAGACAACCATACCCCCTCTGTACCTTTAGGGAGCCAAAAGTCGCCCCTTCCCATGTCTGAAGTGTCTATGAACAAATCCTGAGAGGGAAGAGGGGGGTGAAAAGGGAACCCTGGATTCAGAGACAACTGCTAAATCCACCAGTGAAGTTCCTGTCCGAGACAAGGAAGAAGAGGAACTACAAATTCTAGATGATGAGCATGTTGAAGCCAAACTGACTTCAGAAACCATTGAAACTTTCTCATGTGAAGTTTGGCCAGAGGGAGCATTTGAATAGTGGATGCCATGAAACCCAGTACTTTCAAACTCCCTGGCGGTAATGGAAGTCAGAGGAAGAAGAGTGTGAAAGAAAGAAATGAGTGTTAAGGTCTTTGCAGGGGGCAGGGATGCAAGAATTGGCACCGTTTGAATCCTGCAACACAAAAAAAACATGATCCTAAGGCAGAGTCAGAGAAGACTTTTTGAAATTTATAGTGGAACCCCTGGATGTGAAGAGGGGAGATGGCAAGATGAAGATTTTGCAAAAGGGTCTCTGGAGAGGACGCCTGAATCAACAGGTTATCCAAATAAGGAAAAATGTGGATCCCTTGAAGCCTGCAAAAAGGAATAACAGGAGCAAGGCATTTGAACACTCTTGGGACAGTAGATAGGCCAGAGGGGAAAGCAGAGAACTTAAAATGCCAGGAAGAAACAGAAAAAAATAGAAACTTCCTGAAAAAGAGGATGAATCGGAATATGGAGATAAGCATCCTTGATATCCAGAGACACCATATAGGCCTGAGGGAGCAAGAGAGGAAACAGAACCTGAAAGGGCAACATCAAAAAGGAAGGTACCTTTAGAAAAGTGTTTAGATGAGAGAGGTCTAGAATAGGTCAAGTGCCTCTTTTCTGGGCACTAGAAACAGTCTGGGGTAGAACCCTTTCCCCCTTTGGGACACAGGCACCCCTTAAACAGTACCCTGAGACAAGAGATCTTGAAGAACCTCTGGTAAAAAGGGAAGTTATTCCTGAGGAGGTTGAGGAATGCGCATAAAAGGAGAACAGGATTTCCACACCATGAAGTACCCTTGACGAATGACTGACAAAACCCAAGAATCCTGAGTGATCTCAAGCCAAATCAAAAGAGAAATAGGAGTGTAGCTGGGAAGAGAAGGATAGTCACACAGTGCCTGGTTTGTCTAGAAAGGAAGGCATTGGAGTCTCGGAAAATTGAGTAGCCTTAGTAGAAGAAGCCCATTTGCCACTCTACTTGCCTTTAGTAGCAGGATGAGATTGCCTATGAACAAAGGCAGGCTTAGTGGGGTAGTTTCTCTGAAATTTGGGCACAGGAGAAACAAACACATGTTTAAGTTCCTATTAAGGCCTTGCCCTTATCCTGAAGGAACTTAAACCAGCAGCTGCTTCCCCATACAAAAGTTCGATATCCTAAGCAACATCCATCAACTTAGCTTTAATATCATCGGGTAGAAGCTGAAGCCTAAGATAAGAATACTCTTAGCTTTGTTGTAGCCTCTTAACCGACAGGACAATTCGCGCAGGAATGGGCATGGCCAGTGTGACTGACAAGCCAAATGCCAGTGATGTAATATGCAAATGACACATGATTGGCATGACATGCAGATTTGCCTGCGACATCATGCATACATTGCTTGCTGATTAGCACGTGAGTTTTGAGTGTTCCTACGATTAACTGTTGCAAGTCTGCACCTCTAACAGTTTCCAAGGTAGTTTATGTTTTTTGCACAATATTTCCTTAGAAATAATATAGTTAGGTACTGAAACATGTCTACTGCCTATTGAAAGGGACTGTAGTTTTCTATTCTCCTGTATACATAGAAAAAAAAATCCCAAAAAATCCTAAATCAGAGCTTTATATAATATATTATTCGGTGTATGTTGTCTTGAGTTACACTTTTCACATTCATAAAAAAATTAAATCAATACTACTTAGTCAACCTTTTTATCTAGTCTATATTGCAGCAAAGTTAGCTAATGTGTCTGGATGTCATTGGCAAGAAAAGAAACAACCTATTACTTTCTTTTAGAAAGATCACTCATCTGTTGTAGCTTATTTACTGTTGACAGAATGTGCTTTAACTCCAGACGTTTAAACTTCTTCTAAACTGCACTGTATAAGTGCTGTGCATTTTACTTCAATTCTATCATCAAACAAATAGACGTAAAAGCCTGACAAATGGAGTTCACTAAAGAAATGTTTCTCCAGTGCCTCATCTATGCTCATTTCTAGTTAATGACTTGTTGCATCAGGTTAAGTAAACTGCTGTTAACTGAATGAGTGCACAGTGACATTTTCATCTAAAATTTTTGTAAGGGAGTTACAGTTTTTGCTATTAGTTAATGGAGGCAGTGTAGAGTTAGTGTTATTCATTTATTATGCTATACAGCAGTGAGATCTCAGTAGCAGTTTTATGTGGTTTGATGATTAATGACATGGAGCATCTGCATCATGTTAAGTAACAAGACTGCAAGTTCTGTTAATGAAATCATTGCAATGAGTTTATACTTCTCTAAATGACAAGAGTTCTCAAGAACTGTTGTATGTAGTTGCACTGCTCAGTATAGTCAGAGTATGTAGCTTTCTTTCCGTTATTGCAACCCCCATTTCTATCTGTACACTGCAATGTTATTTTTTTTATTTCCATGACTGTTGTGGTAGTAAGCCTGAAATGAGAGTTTTGCAAGTGCTTGTAGCCATGCAACCCGTTTCTAGCCCCAAAGTGTAATGTGTTACTTCAACACTGTAACAGCTGTACACCGTAAATGCGACTGAGGGCACAGTTGAAGTTCTCTATTAGTTAAGTAAGGGAGTGCAGTACGATGTTTGTTTACTGACTTACGAAGTACCCATTAAAAACTTGCATATAGTAGTATGGTTTGAGCTTTCCGATAGCAATTATTTACAAAATAATATTAAGTTTTATTTCCCTTGAATTTTCAGTGATTTAACAAGTCCTCAGTAAGTGCTTGCTGATACGGATGAATATTCACGCAGACGAGAAACACAGGTAAATGTTCATTATATAGAATGCACAACATCTTGCCCCTCCCTCCTCCTCTTCCTGGTGTCCTGCCTCTCGACTGGTCTCGCTTCCGCATTTCCACGGTTTCGGGTAGGTTTAAGCGAATCAGAACCAGATGAAAAACCTTAGGTGGCTAGACCGTACTGTTCTGTAGATTTACATCTACTACTACTGTATTTCTCAAAGAAGGCTTCATAAAAGTTGCTGAAATGTTTCTATTGGAGGATTCGTGGGGGGGGGGGGGGGCAGTAGGAAGATTGTTGACTATGCATGCTCATTGTTATGATCATTTAATTCAGACTGGGAAAAAGTATCCGGAGCATACACAGAAGCTTCATAAGTAGAATTCTGATTGCATCCCCCTACCTTCAGGATGTAATTTGACCGAACCTTTGGCCATGAAAAAATGTTACCTGAACGAAAGAACCTGGGTTCTAACATCATGAATCGTTTGATACAGGAGTTGCTGAAAACACAAAATAACCCTCTGCTTGGACAGTTAAATGTGAGTAGTTTAAATGTAGTGCCTACCTCTGAACTAAATAATGGATTTAAAGAACAGTCTGAACTATTAGAAAGAAAACTAACAACATACAAAAAGCTGCAATGGCAGCATTTTAGTTTTATAGCTTATTTAGAACTTGGGGTGGTTCCTCAAAGCGTCAGAATATTAAAGATGACATCTTTTGGGAGCACCTACCCCAAATTGCTAAAAAACGTAGTGCAGATTATATGAATCAATTCTTCTAAGATAGAAAATGAGCTGCATGAGGAGATAATATGGCTTGAGAGTGATCTGACTGCTATGCTGAATTTCTAGGAGAATTCATATATATTTACAACTAGATGATCAAAAGAATAACTAAATCTGATGAAAAGCTGCAGTCTACTAAAAAACAAATTAAGAGATTAAAATGACTTTCCTTCGGGTAACATTTTTTAATGGCCAAAGGATTGGTCAAATTGCATCCAAAAGGTAGGAGGGAAGGAATCAGAATTCAGCCCATAAAGTATGTATGCTATGGATACTTTTTCCCCAGTTTGAATTAAATGATCATAACAATGAGCATACATCCATCAATAATGTAGCTACTGCCCTCACAAATCCTCCAATAGAAATGTCTTCAACAACTTGTATTAGCTCTTCTTTGAGAAATATAGCAGTAGTAGATGTAAATCTACAGAATGGTATGGTCCAGCCACCTGAGGTTTTTGAACAGATTCTGATTTGCTTAAACCTACTTGAAATAGTGGAAATGCAGAAGCACGACCAATCAAGAGGCAGAAAGTACAGTTTTGTACCTACCATAAATGTAGATGTTCGAGTGCTAATACAGCTGCAGTCATAACAGATGGGTTCTCCTGCCGTCAGGCTGGTCCTCGGTCGGCCGAATTCCAAAGTTTAGGTCCGGCGTCGGTTGTCATCGCTTCTTCCCTGACGTCAGTGAGACAGGGGTATAAAAGAACCAGCCGACGCCATTTTCTTCAGTTTTTCTTGCCCCAGATGTCAGGTGCCCCCAGGAGGAAGGCAATACATAATAATAATGCAATGCAATATAATCAAAAAACAGTAGTTGCAAGCAAATACACCATAAAAGAATACCCCTAGAGGGGAAGGAGGGAGGGAAACCTGGACTGCAGCTGTATTAGCACTCGAACATCTACATTTATGGTAGGTACAAAACTGTACTATGTTCATCGTGAATACAGCTGCAGTCATAACAGATGGGTAGAATCCCAAAGCTAAGAAAGGGGTGGTAGGCACTATGTGGAACTAGGAGGAGCCAAAATGCCCTGCAAGACTGCAGTGGCAAAGCCTGCTCTAGATTTGGAGTACAAAGGTAGGTTGTAGTGCTTGGAGAAGGTATGCACAGAACTCCAAGTGGCTGCTTCCAAAATACCCTTGGTAGGTACTCCTCTGAGGAAGGCTGCAGAGGTGGCTGTGGCCCTGGTGGAATGGGTTCTAATGCCTGTAGGTACAGTTTTGCCATGAAAAGAATAGCAAAAGCGTATGCAGTGGGCTATCCATTTTGAGATTGTCTGTTTGGAAATTGGCTTTCCTAGAGCTCCTACCGCATAGGCCACAAAGAGCTGTTCTGATTTTCTGAAAGGCTTTGTTCTGTCCAAATAATAACGCAGTTGTCTGTGGATGTCCAAGAAATGTAGTAATCTTTCCCCTTTGTTTTGAGGATTAGGATAAAAAGTAGGTAAATGTATGGCCTGATTTAAAGCTACCCTGGATACCACTTTAGGCGTAAAGGACGGGTTGGTTCGTAAGGAAAAACTGTCCTGATGGAAGATGATAAAAGGCTGGACAGCCATGAGAGCCTGTAGTTCTGAAACTCTACGAGCTGAAGTGATAGCCAGAAGGAAAGCTGTTTTCCAGGACAAATATTGCAAATCTGATGAGGCAGCTGGCTCAAAAGGAGGCAAGGTCAGTTTTTCCAGAATGAAATTAAGATCCCAAGCAGGTATTGGTTGTTTCCTTGGAGGTCTTAAATTCTTAGCCCCTCTGAGGAACTGTCTTAAGAGAGGGTGAGAGAATAAAGGTGGATCAGTGTTGTATTCTGCAGAAATGGCTGAGGCATGGATTTTGATGGAGGAAAAAGAAAGTCCACTGCTTAGCAGTTCAGCCAAATATTGTAGAATTTGAGGTAAATTCAGTTTTCCAGGGTCCTGGCCCTTTTTCTCATTCCAGACACAAAAACGTTTCCATTTTGCGGAGTAAGCTTTTCTAGTTGATGGCCTTCTGGCCTCCAAAATGACATCCTGCACCTCCTTGGAGCGTAGGGCCTGCTGTGATGCTAAGGAATCTTCCATGCGGCTAGATTGAGTGTTTTTAGCTGACTGTGAAGAGTTTTGAAGCTGTGCTGAGTCAGAAGAAGAGGCATTAGAGGCAGGGTCCATGGTGGGGAATGCGTCAGGCTCCTCAGGAGTGGGTACCAGTGTTGCCTTGGCCAGTCCGGAGCAATGAGGATCATCTTTGGTCTGTCTGCTCTGGTCTTCAATAGAACTTTGGGCAGCAGAGGAAGAGGCGGGAAGGCATAAACTGTCATTGATGTCCAACTGAAAGAGAGCGTCCACTCCCCAGGCCTTTGGATGGAAGATCCTTGAGCAGAATTTTGTCAATTGATGATTTTTGTGGGAGGCAAAGAGATCTATGTCTGGCCTTCAACATTCTTGGATTATTTCTGTAAAAACTTTTGGATGCAACTTCCATTCGTGTGGATCTGTCATATTCCTGCTTAGGTTGTCTGCCAGCGTGTTTTCCTTGCCTGGCAAGTACTGTGCTTGTAGTTACATTTGTAAGTCCATGGCAATGTTCCAAAGTGACATGGCCAGTCTGCATAGGGGGTAAGAATGTGTTCCTCCCTGCTTGTTTATGTACCACATAACTGTGGTGTTGTCCGTTCTTATCAATAGTTGACCTGGTTGTAGAAGGTCCTTGAAAGCTATAATAGCATTTATTACTGCTAGCATTTCTTTTTGATTGATGTGAAGGTGCTTTTCTTTTTGGGACCATTTGCCTTGAATGCACCAGTCTGTCATGTGCGCCCCCCAGGCGTAGTCTGAGGCGTCTGTTGTGATGACTTGATTTGCTTGAGGCTTGCTGAATGGAAGACCTGTGTTTGTTTGACATGCTTGAGCCCACCACAGAAATTCCTTTTGCAGACATGGAATTAGTGGTATTATTGTTTCCAAACTGTGGCTGTGTTGAGACCATATGTTTTTTAGGTACCATTGTAGTTTTCTCATATGCAGCTTTGCACATGGGATTAGTAAGATGCAAGATGCCATGAATCCCAGAGCCTGCAGGATTTTCCTTGCAGTCAGCCTGGTGCAATTTGCCAGTGTTCTGAAGTATTGAATTAGTTGCCCCTGCTTCTCTGGCGTGAGATAGGCCATCTGGGTGTTTGCGTCCAAATTGGCACCCAGGAAAATTATCTTCCGAGACGGTATTAGCCTTGATTTCTCTTTGCTGACTGTGTATCCCAGAGAGTTTAATAACATTATTACATAAGCCAGATGTTTCAGAACAATGTGCTTGCTGTCCACTTGGATCAAGCAGTCGTCCAAATAAGGGTATATTTGTATCCCTTGAAATCTGCAGTAGGCAATTACTGATGCCAGGCATTTCGTGAATACTCTGGGCGCAGTAGATAAGCCAAAGGGCAATGCAGAGAATTGATAATGGGTTGAACCTGCAAGAAATCTGAGGTATCTTCTGCAATTTTGTCTGATTGGGACATGCAGGTATGCCTCCTTGAGGTCCAATGTTACCAGCCAAGACTCCTTGCCCAGCATGGGAAGAAGTTGCTGTAGAGTGAGCATCTTGAATTTTGGCACAAGTAGGAATGTGTTTAGGATGGAAAGATCCAAAATAGGTCTCCAATCTTTTCCCTTCCTTGGCACCAGAAATAGCCTGGAATAAAAACCTTGACCTTGTTCATGTGTAGGTACCTCTTGAATAGCTTTCATGTTTATGAGATCTGAAATTTGCCTTTGTGCCTCTGCCCTTTGATTGTGTGGCAGGTTTGGCATGCCTCTCATTTTGGAAGGGTATGAAAATGGAATTTGTAGCCTCTGTTTATAATGTCCAGGATCCATTTGTCCTTTGTGACAACATGCCAATTTTTTGAAAATAGTGCCAGCTTTCCTCCTAAGGGGGCTGCCATTTGAGACCTGGTTGGCATGCAAAGGGGAAAGTCATTGGGTTTGCTTTCTGAAAGATTGCGAGTTGTCCTCACCACCTCTTTGTGTAGGAGCTTGCCATTGTCTGCCTCTATACGATCCTTGTGATTGTCCTCTGCCCCTCGGGCGCCTGTATCTGCCTCTTTGGGGTCTGTCTGTGGCAGGAAAGGACCAGTTTTTGGAAGGCCAATTTCTACTAAAACGTGGGGGTTGAACCTGCAGAAATTCTTTCACAGTTTGCATTGATTTAGCCTTTTCCTCCATTTTCCGTAATACTTCCTCAGCATTAGCCCCAAAAAGTACATCCGTTTGAAGAGGGGCGTCTAGTAATTTAGCTTTGACATGATCAGGCAAGGCTTGTTCCTTGAGCCAGGCATGCCTACGTATGACTGAGCCTGTAACAGCAGCTCTACATGAGGCCTCTAGAGCATCAAAACCACATTGTAAGGTATGTTTACCCACTTGTTCTGCACTATGCATCAAATCCTGCAACTCCTTCAAGTCTGGTTGTTCAGGTTGTGACATTTTACTTTTCAATTGTGATAACAAAAACTGTTGGTATTTTAGCATATGAAACTGACAGTTTAAGGCCCTCATGGATAAGGTAGCCGAGGTATATACCTTTTTCCCCACCTTTCTAAGGATCTGGAATCTCTCTCGGAAGGCAATGGATTTTTGGCAATGGAGGCCTTAACTCCCTTGGGCCCCTGTGAGATGGTTTCTAGGTCAGCAGCATGGCTTTTGTATAGAAATTGGTGTGAGTCAGGAACCCTGTATTACCTGTCAGGCTTAACTGGAGCTGGAGGTAGAGAGTCCGGGTTAAGGCAGGCCTCCGAGTAAACATCATCTAGGATGTCCAAGACAGGAGGTATAGCCAGAGGCCTGTGCTGGGGTAACAAAAGAAATTCCCTGAGCCTTTTCTTGGAATCTGAATAATCCTGGCCTTCCCAGTAGAAGTGTTCCCTTAAGGTATGCAAAGTTTCCCCAAATGAGTAATCCTCAGGGGGGGGATACAGAAGGAATAGACTCCTCTGCATCAGAGTCTTCAAAAGGGGAGTAAGACTGTTCCTGATCATCAGAGTGTTCTGAAATAATGGTGCCCTGATCAGAGGAGGGGGAATCTTCCTCCACTCTGGGCCTTTTGTCCGGAGGTGGCTGAGAACCTCTGATTAGAGTAATTAAATCCTCAGCCATTTTAAGCATCTGTTTCTTAGGCATGGGGCCTGGAGATGGGCCCTGTGTAGCTGGTCTCTTAGAGTGCATGGTTGCTTTAGACTTGGTGAAAGCCTTGATGGAGAAAGAAGAGGAAGGTCTGAAGACACCTTGAGTGGAGGTGGACCTGTCCACATTCTGTGTTTCAACGCCAAGAGTGGCTTCGGTATCTGTAGTCGGGGTGTGGGCCGAGGAGCCTGCGACCTCGGGTACAGGAGACACTGCCAAAGATGTGTCGTCGGTAATCAGGGGCTGCGTAGGCGCCTCGCTGAGAACCGGACCACGTGTAGTCGGCTTTGGCATGGTGTCGGTAGAGGCCGCAGACCTCGAGTGTCGGTCCTTGTCTTTGCGTTTTTTAGACAAAACCGGAGTCGGAGTATCTGACGACATAGTATAGTTAAATGCTTTCCCAAAAAAATGCTGGGCGAACTCCGCCCGATGCTTAATAGTGCGTTTGTTGAATGTAGCACAAAAGCGACAGACCGAGACATCGTGGTCTGGGCCTAAGCAAGGAATACAGAGGGAATGGAAATCCTTATGCGGTATTTGCTTCCCACAAGAAATACAATTATTAACTTTGTCTGACATCGGTCTGAGGCAAGAAAAGTTTCCCCAACGGGGTACTTAGCTTTTAAGAAGACTTCGGTTTCCAAATTTTCGTAATCTCAGGAGCTGGCCGACCGGCACTTGCGAACTGCTTCTGCTTCGGGCACCGCGCGGCAAGAAAGACTGAAGAAAATGGCGTCGGCTGGTTCTTTTATACCCCTGTCACACTGACGTCAGGGAAGAAGCGACGACGACCGACGCCGGACCTAGACTTTGGAATTCGGCCGACCGAGGATCCGCCTGATGGCAGGAGAACCCAATCTGTTATGACTGCAGCTGTATGCACGATGAACATCACCAGGAAGAGGAGGAGAAGGGGCAAGATGGAGAAGCAGCAGTCCACAAACGTGGAGCAGCTACAAGTATCAGAACAGCAAATCCAACGAACCGTAATCAACTTATCGAACATGGACCTTAAAACTGTTGACCTATTAATGCTGCAGAAACTTTTATACCATCTTGTACGAATACAGTAGTGGATGCTATAACTGATTTGAAGGTATTTATAAGAAATTTAAGTTTAAAACTTACTTTTAAAGATCCAGTACCTCATACACCTAATGTTTGTAAAAGGGCCAGTACATTTACACCAGTGAACCCTCCGGAGATGAATGCATTTAGTAATATTTGCGAAAGGGAATTATATGAGTTATATGCACAGAGAGAGAGGAATAGATGGTACGACTTAAAATTTAAAGAACATGATGCGCTTTTGAAACTGTAAAATAATGTCGAAATTGTAATAAAACAGGCAGATAAGAGTGGAACCATAGTTACAATGAACAGGGATGATTATGAATTATTGTTAGAGTTTCTAAATGATAGGTTCACAGGTAGGTACTAGGCTATTGGCCCTAAGGCCTATATAAACCTAGTCAAATGGTACCCTGGCTTTCGCCACCCAAGAAAATTATTTTCCTACTCTTAGTAAAATCAGTATGTCTGATGTTACGAAATGCATAAGTGAAATTAATATGTGCATTTATGAACTGCAACTTAATAGTGATATTTCAATAGACATGTTTATTTACTTCACTGTTTCACACCCTGTTATACCAGTTATTTACGGGCTCCAGAATGTGCAAAATGTTTAGAATGTCCACGGATGAGACCTATAGTGTCTGGAGGTGGATGGATAATTGAGCTTCTTTCTATATACCTTCAGTCAGTACTTAGCAATATGCTTCTGAAAATTAAAAGCTATATAAAAGACGGGTGATTTTTTGCATCAGCTACATGAATGGTACAAAATAAATACTGAAAGGAATTTTGTTTTACTAACCACGGACAGTAAATCTTTATTCACAGTAATTCCAAATTATTTTAAGGTTAATACATTACGTAAATTTCTCTGTATGCATAGTAATAAGTCTGCAAGAGAAGTTGAGACTGTTTGCAAATTAATGGATATTGTTTTGAATAATAATGTTTTTATATTTCAAGATCTTGTTTTCCATCAAAAGGCAGGCGTGGCCATGGCTACTCCCATAGCCAACACGTATGCCAACAGTGTGCTAGGAGTTTGGAAAGACCAGCATGTGTACAAAGGTTCACAGAAATGGACATAAAAAATATTATTTTACAAACATTTGGTGGGCGATATTTTCTTGATTTGGAAAGGGGATGGATCTGATCTCATGTTGTTTGCTGAATATGAGCACAGACTTTCTTAAACTCACTCTACATTTTTTAAACAGTGAGATAAACAATTTAGATGTGAAATTAAAGATGCTGAGGGCTGACATCATCACATCTATTTATAAGAAATAAATCCAAGCAAACAAAAAATATACACCTAGGGCAAGCATGCATGTCAACCATATTTCTGAAGGGGTAGTTAAAAGTCAGTTCTTATGAACCAGCCAGTTAAATACTGATGACAGTAGATGTGAAGAACAAATAATGGCTATGTTAAATGACTTTAAGGAAAGAGGATATGATGAAAGATGTATAGAAATATCAAAATCGGACATTATGAAATAAAGATGGAATACAGCCAGACCATGTTTTTCAGAGAGTACCATCAGTTCAGGAGATGAAAACGGAGGTACTAGAAATAAGCATTTGTGTTATATAACAACATACAATAGACGAACTAATGAAGTTAAAAATATTATATCAAAGAATTGGGAAATGCCTTCAATGATGCCAGAGATTAGACAAGTTATAGGAGATGGACCCAGTTTGCATACAACAGCAGTTCAAATTTGAAAAAGCATTTGTACTATAAAGAAATGAAAATAAAAATGAAGAATAAGCCAATTAAGAAAACAGGCACATTCCCATGCTTTAATTGTGTCTGTTGTAAAGATATTTTAACAAATAATGAGTTCTCTCACCCCATAATAATTTTAGAGCATCTGCAAGCTGTAATACAAATAATGTGGTATATTTAGCCATGTGCACAAAATGTTGTGCATTCGATATTGTTAAATCAGCACTGAGACTAAAGACCACATAGTAGAACACAAATATAACATTAGAAGAAAGGTAACCACTAATGCACTTGTGAAACACATACAGAATGAGGGGGTGGAACGTGGGTTTAAGTTTAGGGTTGCTAATGTTATATATAACAACATAAAAAGGGTGATATAAAGAATAAAAAACTAGAGTTCAGAGAGTATGAATGGATAGTGAGACTTGAGGCAGACATTAACCCAGGTATTAATGCAGCTGTTAGCTTGAAACTGATTCTAAAGAAAAGGCAAATGGTTTTAAAAAAGATGACTTGATTCTATTTGGTTTATTATATGTATTTCATATATTATATCCATTGTATGTATTTAGAACTGTATGTTTCTTTAAAAGGTTTTACTTACCTATGTGCAACAATTAAGCTGTGTCATGTGATTTAATCTGAACGTGTATAAAGGGAGGGGTTGATTTCATTGCATTCTGTTACACATTGAAGAAGGGCATTAGCCTGAAAGCTTTGTGAATAATTAAAATGTTGTTTTATTACAATCCTTTTGAGCCAAGCATTTTCTTCTACTGGGATTTTTCTTCTGTCCTTGTCAGAAGGCAATAACTTGGCTGAAGGAAGCGACTGAGATGGCTTATCAGAGACTTGTCTGCAACAGGACATTTATATAAAAAAACAATTCTCAGGAACCCTATAAAGCCTGTCAGGCGTCTTGGGAGCATGGTGCAAAGAATCAGGCATGTGACAGGCATGGGAGAAAGCATCCAGTAAAGCAGCCAAAACACCAGTAGCCTCAGGTTTAGAAGATTTCAACTGCAGCAACTCTTAGCACCTCTTATGAATATCAGAGACCCAAGCACAATCCCACTTGAAACAATCCATTATCTCAGACTGTCTCTCTCCAAAGAAAATTTCCTCCTAACGAACATCAGGACGATTCCTCATCTTCTGACCAACAGTCCAAAGGAGAAGGAATTTGAGTAGAATAAGTCAGGGATTTATCAGCAGAATCAGACTCATCCTCAGAAGAACCCTGGTCTCTCTGCCTTTTAAGAGGAGTACAGGACCATGTAGGAGCAGGAACTGAAACCCCATGAGGAGGCTGTAAGGACATTAAGTCAGAAAATAATCCTTGAGTAAAAGCCTGCCACTCGCTTTGAGGATGCCTAGAAGCAGAAGAAACATGTTTAATTTTTTTGTTTCTTTTTTAAGGGAATGTTCTGATAAGGCTTAGACCCAGGATGACAGTCGAGAACTGTAGCAGGAACTTCTTCCCCAACCAAGAACTGAGGAACAAGGCTCAGTCCTGGGACCTCTCTTGTTCGGTATATATTTCTCGGAGGTACAGGCCAACACAGAAGGACTGTGGCTGACCAAGTTCGCAGATGACTGCAAACTGGGCGCCATAATCGACTCTCCAGCCGACACAAGCATCCTCCAAAAGGGCCTCATAGAAACAGACAACTGGTGCCAGAGCCATGGCCTCAAGCTAAATGCCAAAAAGTGTATAGTCATCCCCTTTGGCAAAAACAAAGTGCCCACAAATTACCACATAGGTGGTAATCCATTAAGTACAGAAGTAATTAGGGACCTGGGGACCCAAGTTGATAGCAATCTCTCATGTGACAACCACGTGGCCAAAGTGGTTAGAAAAACATTTTATATAGCCCACCTAATCATGAAGGGATTCACATCTAGATCAGGGGAGGTCATCGTGCCTCTTTACTCATCCCTCATCAGGCCCATAATTGAGTACAATGCCCCTTTTGGGATGTACCTTACCAGACACCTGCAGCAACTGGAAAGACCCCAAAAGTACCTCACCAAGAGGATCAAAGGTCTCAAACAGATGCCATATGCTGCCCGGTTAAAGAAACTCCAGTTCTACTCAGTGGCATACCGCCTGTTCAGAGGCGATCTGTGCCTGACATATAAAGCCATGTCCAACCCGGAATTAATGGACGTGCTGCACCTCAGAAAATCCAAATCCCATCGAGCTATGCGCTCGAGAGACTTGAACCTCAGCACTGAAATAAATAGGACATGCTGGAGGGACAGATTCATAACCCAGAGGCTCCCTTCACTCTGGAATAAAATCCCAGTCCAGGTTAGGCAGAGTCCCTCATTGACTCTCTTCAAGAGGAATCTTGATGAGTGGATGGGAGATCGTAGGTTTACCCCGGGTATCACTTCTGTGTCACTGTTAGACAGAGGCACAGTATACTAACCTCGAAAAAGGGCATAGCAAAATTAATTTAAAATGGGTGGCGAAAGCCAAACACATTCTGGCTAGGCTTATAAATGCCCTAGGGCAGATAGCCTAGTATGAACCTATGAACCTATGAACTCCCCTATGCCCCTTGGAAAAAAAAATCAACTGTGGTTCCCTCTGAAAGTCTGAGATGGATGCCTGGAAAGCCTCTTCAGACATGCTGCCAGACGTATCCTCACCGGCCTCCAACACCATCATGGCAGAGAAATCAGACAACACAGCCAGGCGAACCTCCAGATTCATAATGACCTTGGGAGAAACACCTGGCAAAGGCTGGAAAGTGGAAGCTTCCTGTAGCACCTTTTTCACCTTCTTCCCTAATGGCCGACAGTCACGGCAGGAAATTTCTTCCACTGTATCTTTGGCGAGTAGCTTAAGATGCTAGTTCTCAAGATCCAAGAAAAAGCCAAGAAAGTCTACTGTGAAGGATTTTAGGGACAAACACCTGACAAACAGAACAAGACGTATGGTCATGAGAAGCACCTAGGCAAAAAAGACACTTATTGTGGCAGTCTCTATGGGGAGTCCATCTTCCACACTGGCATTTACCCTTCCTGGATGACATTAACCCCAAGGAACACAAAAACAAGAACGAAAATAAAATCCCCAAAGGGGCACTTATCTTGCAAGTAGATAGTCACTGGAGAACAAAAATGCATTCAAATGGTAGAAAACAGACAACAGGTAAACAGACCGACAGTGTAAAAGATGCACTCAGACTGGTGGCAAAGAAGTTCTATTTTTGATGGGCCTGAACATCACCTTTATGCCCTATGTTACACAGGGAATGTTTGGCGATGTTCCGCATATCTTTAAAATAACAGGAGTCTAGCAAACTGGTCGGACATTGGACTTCCACGGCAGGGGAACCCATATGTTTTGAATACTGCAGCAGTGAATGTAAGGACATCCAAGCTGCTGCCTCTAGAATACTTCAAGTTCACTTTTTTCCACTACGCCACTGAAAAGGAAGAGGCCCTGGTGGAATGTGCCTTTACCTTGCCTAGATATGCCTTGTCATAGTGAGTATAACAAAAAACACCAAAGGATAACCAAAATACAATGGCTTGCTTAGAGACAGGTTTGACCCTTCTTTGCTCCTGTGCAGGTAATAAAAAAGCCTTCAGACTTTCCTGAAGGATTTCATTCCATCAATGTAGCACCTGAGCTGGCAGTGCACATACAAAGTATGAAAGTATCTTCTCTCCATTATTCGTCGGTGCTGGGAAGAACACAGGGAGGTTGACAGACTGACTGAAAATTAATTCTGAGACCACTTTTGGCATGAAAAAGGGCTAGTGCGTAACACAAATCTATATTGCTATCATGTCTTAGTGGTTAACTACGGTGACTATAGTGTACAGGGTCCTGAGTTTGAGCCTTGCAGAGGCAGTTTATTTTAAGGGTGGGAGGGTGGCCTAATGGTTAAGGTGCTTGCCTTACAAATGCATGGTACAGGGTTTGAATCTCACAGGGGATAATTGGCTAGGCTTAAAATGGCTCGCAATGGCAGTTAGCTTAGTACTAATCTATGAACCTATCTATGAACCTATGTGAAGACTGAGAAGCTTGTCCCACGCATGACAGCTTGCAAAAGTCAGAGCAATAAGCAAAACTGCTTTTCATATTATGAGCTTCAGGTAAGTCTCAATGGCAAGTTTGAAAGGTGGCAAGGGCAATTATTTTCAAGAATATAGTAGAGTTCCCACAAAGAAGGAAACTGCTTGTGAAGAGGTCTCATACACAAAACTCCTTTCATTAACTGTTTTACCAAAACAGGAGAAGAAAAGGGGAGATCCAAAGGCAGACAAGCAGAGACAGATGCTAAATGCACTTAAGGCACATACAATAAGCCATCGTGAAGTAGCTTAGAGAAATATTTCAAGACCAGAGTGATGTTAATCTCAAGGGACCCTCTACTCCTGTTCGGGCAATCATCATCCATTTGTAAACACAAGATTTTCTAGTAAAGATTTTTGGCCTCCTTTAACACCTGCTGCTCATCCTCATGAAACAAGTATGTAAACAGAGTGAAGACTGAATCACCCAGGCTGTCAGTTGAAGTTGCTCCAAACTGGGGTGCACCAGTTGCTCCTGAGACAGTGTCAGCAAATCCAGAGTATAGTAACTACCCTTGGCCAATACCATTAGAAGGGAGAAATAAGAAGTTATGTCTTACCATAACGATCCATGTGAATTGTTCATCTCGCCTTTGTTCTTACACACGGGTTCGGAGCCGATCCTCGGCTCCGAGTCGGCCGCATCACTAGCTCGCATCTTCGAGAAAGCTCGAGGCACAGTAATATCCCATGATCCTCCTGTGCTAACCCTCAGATCTAGTTTGCTATACCAGAAGAATCCCTCTTAGAAACATGTCTAAAAACCCTACTGCCAGGTAGAGGATAAAAGATGCCATTACTGATGTTAATAACCTGTCAACCATACCTAGAAAAGGCTGAAAAGGAATCTAATCAAAAAAAGTTCTCCCAGACCGTAGGACGGGGGATGGAGGGGGGGGATGTAAGAACAAAGGCGAGATGAACAATTCACATGGATCGTTATGGTAAGACATAACTTCTTAATGTGAAATTGTTCAATCTCGCCGTTTGTTCTTACACACGGGTAGCGTCCCTAGCTCCTTTTTTCCCAGGTGGCTCAAGGGAGAACATTCCTGAGTACAGTGGAACCAAACGTCGCCCTGTCCCTGGAGTTCTTGTCTAGCTTGTAGTGGGCGATAAAGGTATGTGGTTTTGCCCAAGTTGCCGCTGCACAAATGGTATCTAAAGGCAAACGAGCGGTATGGGCTGAAGAAGTAGCAACCGCCCTTGTAGAATGAGCTCTGGGTTTGAAAGGAAGTTGATGTTTGGATTCAGCATATACGAATTTTATGCAATCTGAGAGCCATTTGGATAAGGTAACCTTCGTTACTGCCTGTCCTTTTCTTTGGTCAGCATATGATACAAATAGTTGATCCGACTTTCTGCACTCTTTTGTTCTACGTAAGTAAAATCTTAGTTGTCTGTGAACGTCTAACTTATGCAATGTGTATTCCAGCTTATTGGAATGATTTTTAAAGAAGGTAGGCAGTTCAATAGATTGGTTGATATTCTGAATCGAACAAATCTTCGGAAGAAAAGATGGATTGGTGTGCAAGGTTACTCTATCCGGATGAAAAATCATGTACGGGGGTCAGATAGATAAAGCCTGTAACTCTGAAACTCTTCTGGGTGAAGTGATGGCAACCAGAAAGAGTGTTTTCCACAATAGCAATTTTAACGGAGTTGTGGTTGCTGGTTCAAAAGGGGGCAACACGAGTTGTGGCAGCATGAGATTAAGATTCCAAGGTGCTACTGGATTACGAAAAGTAGGACGGAGATGAAAAGTACCTTTCATGAAGGCTTTACAAAGCCTGTGAGACATAAGAGAACCATCCTTACGGCCAGTATGAAAATTGGATATAGCAGCCAGTTGAACCCTTATAGTGGATGTTGATGCTCCTTCTTGAAAAAGAGAGGAAAGGAAATCTAGTATCTGGTGTACTGGGGCCCCGAATGGATCTATACCTTGTTTGGAGGCCCAGTGCACAAAACGGTTCCATTTGCTAATGTACAATTTTCTTGTAGATGGTTTGTGAGAAGATACAATAATTTGTTGTACTGCAGGAGATAGTAACTCCGACCTGGCTAAGATGGGAAGCGGAGCAGCCAAGCTGTCAGTTTGAGGGACTTAAGGGAGGTGTGAGGAACTCCCGACGAGTGTGTCAACAGATCTGGCTCCGGGTCCAGAATCCATGGTTCCTCCACTTGATGGGATTGAAGGAAGGGAAACCAGATTTGTCGAGGCCAGAATGGTGCTATCAATATTATGGTCCTGTCCAGACATTTGGCTTTCTGCAAAAACCTGGGAATTAGCGGAACAGGAGGAAAAGCATAAAGGAGACCCGGGGGCCAATTGTATACCAGTGCGTCCCTGGGGACACCCCCTGGGGGGGGGGGTAACAGGGCAAAATAGCTTCTGCATTTGGCATTCAAAGGGGATGCAAACAGGTCGCAGCAAGGCTGGCCCCATCTGCGAAAGATCTCTTCCGCTACTTGACGTTTGAGGGACCACTCGTGAGGGAACAGGATGGCTCTGCTCAACCTGTCCGCGATTACGTTGGAAATCCCTGGGATGTGCGTTGCTATCAGAAAGCGTCCGGTGGACTTTGCCCATTGCCAAATTCTGCGGGCCTCTCTGCATAACGGGTAAGATCTGGTTCCCCCTTGCTTGTTTATGTACCAGACCACTGACATGCTGTCTGTCTGAACTGTCACTGTTCCCCGAGTTAAGGACTCGTGAAAGTGTTGCAACGCTAGAAACACTGCCCTCATCTCTAGAACATTGATGCGCAGATTGTACTCCAAGTTGGACCATTGACCTTGGGACTGTTTGTCCCTGAAAGAATCCCCCCCACCCTATCAGGGAAGTGTCCGTGGTTAGAGTTGCTATCGGACTGGGTAATACAAAGGGTCATCCTAGTGTTAGCTCTTGACTGTGTATCCACCACAAGAGATCCTTCTTGCAATAATTTGTGATCCAGATTGCGTGAGACAGTGGAAGTTGTAGATATGACCATTGGGCAAATAGCATCCACTGAAGGATCCTCATGTGCATTCTGCTTAAGGGAACTACCAGAAGGGATGCTGACATCAAGCCTAGCACTCTTAATACTTGTCGTGCTGAGACTCTGTTGTTCTGAAGAAGGAGCGAAATTTGGTGCCTGAGGTCTGACACCCTTGATGGGGGGAGAGTAACTTGAGTCAGGGAAGTGTCTAGCTGTGCTCCTATAAATAAGATATGCTGTGACGGCGATAAGACAGATTTTCCAAAATTCACCGTTATGCCTAGTGAAGAGCAAAGATTGATGGTGTAGTCCCTGGCTTGTAGCAGACGACACTTGGTGGTGGCGGAAAGGAGCCAGTCATCTAGATAAGGAAACACCCGGAATCCCTTTCATCTCAAGTGAGACGCTACTACTGCCATGCATTTGGTGAACACCCTGGGGGCTGAGGTGAGACCAAAGGGCAGAGCGCAAAACTGGAAATGACTGGCTCCCAGCCGGAAGCACAAATGATCTCTGGACACCCTGGCCATTTTGATATGGTAGTATGCGTTTTTGAGATCTATAGAGCACATCCAGTCGCCCTTTTGCAGAAAAGGGAGGATTGACTGAAGCGTGACCATCCGGAACTTTTCCTTTTTTACAAAGGTATTTAACTTGCTGAGGTCTAGAATTGGCCTCCAGTCCCCTGTTTTCTTTGGAACTAAAAAGAACCTTGAGTAAGTTCCGGATCCTATTTGGTCCGCTGGGACTGGTTGGATGACTCTGTTTTCGAGCAACCTTTTTATTTCTATGGTTGCTTGATCTCGCAGACTGGGTGGAACATCTGGGAGTTTTTTGGAGTTTGGTGGTATTGTTATGAAGGGGATGTTGTAGCCTCTGGTAACTATGCTTTTTACCCAGTAATCTGATATAAGATTTAGCCAGGCCTCTAGGTATAAAGCTAAGCGACCCCCGACTGCCTCCAGAGCAGGACAGTCGGGCCTGCACTCAGGAGTGCTGGAAGGGTTTTCCAGAAAACGTCTCTCTGTCACCCTGATTTTGCGGACCCCCTCTGCCGGCTGGGTGGCGTCTTCCATTTCTTCCCCCTCCTCTGCCTCTGGAGGGGGCGTCACTTTGGGTGTGTTGAAAAGATCCCGGAGTCTTTCGGAACCACATCTTTCCTCCTCGTTGCCCTTTAGGGTAGGGTCTAGATGGAACGGAAAAATGGACCCGTACGGCAGACAGGGTCTTCCCTTCTTGTTCACACCTTGTGAGAGTCTCCTTTACTTTGGGCCCAAACAGGGAGGCACCATCAAAGGGGGCATTGGCAAAAGAAGACTTAAAGGTTTCCGCAAAGGAGCATAAGCGCAACCAGGATTGTCTTCTCAGTGCAATCGCTGAAGCTGCCGCTCTACTCGATCCTTCGGCTGCGTATGAAATCAGCCTCATGGATGAGTTGACTATGGAATTTAGGGTGTTAAGTTGCGCTGTCACTTTCTCGGCGACAGCAGCATCTGTGTGTCCCTGAAGAGTATCTACTAATTCCTTAATGAGATCTCTTTGTAAACGCGTAAAATGCGTTAGGTAGTTGAGCGATCGGATGGAAAAAGTCGCCGAACTAAATATGCACTTCCCATATCTGTCCATTGTCCTAGAATCCTTATTAGGAGGATGGACAGAGGAAGATGATTCAGACATCTCTTTCTTAGTGGCCGCCGCCACCATAGTGTCTACGGGAACTCCTTTAGTAAGGTAGGCTTTATCTTGGGGGGCTGTCATGTATTTGTTGGGTTTACGCGGGACTGGTTCCACTGTATCAGGTGTTTCTCAAGCCCTCCGAGCTACTAGGTCCATAAGATCGTCAAAGGGAGGAGTCACCCAGGAGGTAGAAGGTTGAGTCCCAAATGCCTTCAGTAAAACGGATTCATCCGCAGAAGGGGTAAGGGTTTGCCAGTCCCCTCTTTGCTTCAGGATTTCCAAAATGTCTGCGAAGGAGACATCCTCAGAGGTGGACCTTGGGGACCCTTCTGCTTCATCTAAATCAGTGTCAGATGTAAGAGATTCCTGAGGGGAATCTATGTGCCTCCTCTTGCACAGTCGTTTCCTCGGAACATCCTCAGTGGGAGCTTCTGGGGATGCATCTGAGGAACCAGAGTCTCCCTGTGGGGATTTCTGAGACATTGGGTCTCGACGCTTGGTAGGTACCGAAGGTACAGAAGCAGAACGCGGACCTTTTGGGGAAGGAGATAAAGAAGCCGATGAAGTCAATGTCTGATCCGACAAGACCTTCCTCATGATGTCAAAGGCACCGGTGCCCTGACCCGAAGACCCGACCCGATCCGAAGAAGGAGGTAGTTTCTCCAGAATCGGAACCACGGGCTCCGACACCGAGGACGGATCCGAACTGATCTGAGCCGAGGCACCGAGAGGAAGAGTCGGAACCGAAATCTCGGTTCGACTATCCCCCCCGGAACCCAGGAAAGATGTTCGGCTCCGAGACTCTCCGGCTGGTTCCGAAGGAGTCGAGGTCAACAGAGCCGATAGCACTACTGGAGGCTTCGGCACCGAGGGCTCTACAATCATCGGTTCTTCAACTCCTAACACCGATGACTCGACGGGTCTCGGAGGAGGAAGTGTCGAGGGAGTTGGAATGGCTTAGAGTTTCGAAACCAACTGGGACGAAACTTCGAGTAATTTTGAGAAAGCCGAGTTCTCCATAAGCTTCTGTACCACTCTGTCCACATCGGAGTCGAAAATGAGCCTCGAAGAACGGGTCGAAGGAATCAAAGCCGTCACCGAGCGAAGGATAGTAGATGGTGGTACCTCTGTTACCGGCTCCAAGACCTGAGCCTCGTGTAGAGATAAGGTCTCGACACTCGGCCCCGAAGTCATAGGAGCCGGTGTCCGAATTTGAAAAGAAGTGCTCGGAGCCGATGACTTGGTCTCCGAGACTCTTGAAGACTTCAATCCCTTCGAAGACTTCGAAACCTGTTCAGCCTTGTCTAGGGCTTCTTGAAATTCAGGTTTGATTAGACCTCTGTCCACTAACTTCCTGCGTCTTTCCAGCATGACCCTCCCACTAAAGGAATGACAGATCGAACAGTCTTCCTGCAAGTGGAGAGGGCCAAGACAGTAGACGCAGGAAGAATGGTTGTCAGTAATGGACATCTTCTGTCCACACTGACACCTCTTGAAACCACTCTTAATCTTTTCTGACATTATAATAACAGACAATACTATATAGAAAAGAAAAAAATTTTTACAACTACCAAACCAGTCTAAAAGTATCTAAATATATATAAATGTTTAACAAACACACCACAGCACACTGATATATATATATATATATATATAAATTGAAATAAGAAGGAACAAGGTTAAGTTTCTTCAAAAATACTGAAAATTGTTACAGACAAAAAAATGGCCTAAGGCCCTTCCTAATAATTTTTAAAGGTAATAATCTACCTAACTAGTTCACACAACTATCTATATATATGTAAGGTATTAATTATAAAGATAAAGATTATAAGAAAATATCACTATATCTATCAATAAAAATAGTAAAAGTAGATAAAAGTTGTACTGGCCCGAGCCTCACGAAGTGATCTGCTGCTAGCGGCAAACTAGATCTGAGGGTTAGCACCGGAGGATCATGGGATATTAATGTGCCTCGAGCTTTCTCGAAGATGCGAGCTAGTGATGCGGCCGACTCGGAGCCGAAGATCGGCTCCGAACCCGTGTGTAAGAACAAACGGCGAGATTGAACAATTTCACATGTCCGGTTATGTACACTTACCATAAATGTAGATGTTTAAGTGAATTCACTGTTGTAGTCATAACTGATGGGATTTCCTGCCATGGAAGCCATGGCTGGCCCATCTACCAGATAATTTTCTCCTACTTCTGAAGCCAGTGGAAGCCCTGAACGATGTTGAGACATCTGGCACCATAACCTCAGTATTTTCTTGCCCCCGACAGATAGGAGCTCTCTAAAAGGTTTCTAAGGTCAAGGGCCTAAGTTTAGAAACTCCAGAGTATGTAAAGAGGAACAGGGAACAACCTGGAAGTAGACAGGAGAATAATTTCCCCAACCTCATGGGGCAAGGGGGAAGAAGGGTGGGAAAGAATACTGCAACAGTGAATACACTAACATCTACATTTATGGTTACATATACACAACTGTACTATGTTCTTCATGTTTCACTGTTTCAGTCATAAGTGATGGGATGATTCCCAAAGCTGAAAGAAGGGTACATGGAAAATGTATGTAGAGGAAAGTTGCACTGCAAGATGGCAATGGCAAACCCCGCTGTGGACATGGAAAATGTTGGAGGGTGATAATGCTTGGTAAAGTTATGCACAGAAGACCAAGTAGCAGCTTCCAAAATGTCCTTAGTGACCACCCTTTTAAGAAAGGCAGTAGATGTAGCAGTAGCCCTAGTAGAGTGTGGCCTCACAGGGTCTGGAGGCTTGTTTCTATGATGGCTGAAGTAAAACAAGATACAGTGGGAGACAAATTTGGTGATCGTTTAGAAACTGATCTCCCCTTAGAGCTACAGGCAAAGGCCACAAAAAGGTGGTCAGACTTCCTGACATTCTTTGTTCTGTCCAACTACTAACATAGTTGGCCTTTACACAACCAAGGGACGGAGTATACTTTCTCCTTGTTTTGAATGTTAAGAAAGAAGGCAGGCAAGTGAATGGTCTGGATTAAAGAGATCTCTGTAACCACTTTAGGCATAAAGGAAGGGCAGGTCCTTAGAGACGCTCTCTTAGGGTGGAAAGTGAAGAAAGGTTCCACACACATAAGGCCCTGATGCTCTGAAACCCTTCTGTCTGAAGTAATGGCTAGCAGGAAGGCCGTCTTCCAGGTCAGGAATCTGATGTCTACAGAGGCAACTGGCTCGAAAGGTAGGAGGATGAGCTTTTCCAGAATGAAACTGAAATCCCACAGGGGAACAGGAGGTTTCCTCAGGGTCTAACGTGAATAACTCCTCTCAGAACTGTTTCATGACAGGATGGGAGAACAGAGGGGGTTGAGTAGGCAGGTAAGCTGCTGAATCATGAGTTTTAATAGAGGAATAAGAAAGTCCCTTGTCAAAATGTCCTGGTAAGTATGAAAGATCAGAAGTATCTGAGCTTGAAGAGGGCTCTGTCCCTTTTGTCTGCACCATATTGTGAATCTCTTCCATTTAGCAGAGTAAGATTTTCTTGTGCTAGGTCTCCTGGCTTCTTTGAGAATGTTCAGGACCTGTTTGTTAAGGGCTGGCTTCCTCCAGGGTGTTGAGGTATCATCCAAGCTGTCAATTTGAGTGTTTTCAGGTTGAAATATATGATTGTGCCCTTGTTCTGTGTTAATAGGTTCACTCAATAGGGCAAGAACCATGGTTTCTTCTTGCTTAAACTGAGCATTAGAGGATACAAATGTTGCCTTGGCCAATCTGAGGCTATTACAATGACCCTTGGCCCTTCGTCCCTTATCTTCAGCAGTACCCTGGAGGGGCAATGGTACTGGAGGTAAGGGAGAGAGGAATAGTCTGTGCAAGGGAAGGAAAATTCATCTGTCTTCCAGGCTGACGTCTTTTTGGTCCTTTAGCAAAACTTTTTCAAATAAGCATTTTTTTGGTGGCAAAATCTGGCAAATCCCATCTCCGGGTATACTGAGAAAAACTTCCCAATGCAGATGCCACTCATGAGGGTCTTACAGGCTTCCTGCTTAGGTGATTTGCTAGCTGACTGGTCTCTCCTGTTAGGTAATGTGCTATGAAGTGCAGACCTACTGAGTTTGGCATTTCCCAAAGGTCCATGGCTAGGTTATAAAGAGGATAAGAGTGAAACCCTCTCCCACTGCTCCTAGTTTCCATTGGTCTTTGAAGGCAATCAGACCTTTTTGGACTGCCATCAGTTCTTTTAGGCTGACATATTTGTTCTTGAACTAGGAGTCCCATCCATTCAGTCTGTAAGTTGTCATATTGGACCCCCCAGGCTATTTCCAAAGTATCCGCAGTCAGAGTTTGGTCCTGAGGGGTGAACCTGAAGGGATGGCCTGGGTTGAATGAGCATGCTTGAGTCCTCTAGGCAAACTCTTTCTTGAGACAAGGAAGAAGCTTCACCCTGAAGTTAAGGAAATGTGAATGCTGGCACCACACATTTCTGAGGTATCACTGTAGCTTCCTCATATGTAATCTGACCAGGGGGATCATGAGGGTGCAAGAGACAATGTAACCCAAGGCTCTGAGGCACACTCTGGCTGTGAGGTAGCTCCTGAGGAAGAGCTTTTGGAAGTATAGTGCTAGAAAGGTAACCTTGTTTGGAAAAGGAAGGGTTTCTGAAGTGAGGAGTCCAGCAAAGCCCCCCCCCCAAAACAAAATCCTGTTTGTGGGAAGGTTTGGGACTTTTGTGTACTGATGATGAGCCCCAGTGAAGTCAGGATCTCTTGGAAGTAAAGCAGATCCATTTTGAATTTTTCCAGATCTGTTGCCTGAATGAGACAGTCGTCTAAGTAGGAGCAAATCTGAATACCCTTTGACCTGCAGAAGGCCATCACTGCAGCTAAGCATTTTGTGAAAACCCTGGGTGTGGTAGACAAGCCAAAGGGCAAAGCACAGAACTGATAATCTCTCACACACCTGCTCCGAAGCAAAAGAACCTCCTGTGAAATTTTTCTATGGGGATATGGAGGTACGCGTCCTTCAGATCTAAGGTTCCATATAATCGCTGGGTGAGATCATGGGCAGCAATTTTTGAAAGGTTAGAACTTTGAATTTTGTACCTGCAAGAATATGTTGAGCCTTGACAGGTCCAGAATCAGCCTCCAGGTACCCTGTTTTTCAGGGACTAGGAAAAGTCTCGAGTAAAATGCTTTTCCTTGTATTTGATTTAAGACCTCTGTTGGTTTGGTGGACTATCTGGGAAACTTGACTGAATCAAGAGGCAGCTTGAAGTGGCGTTTGTAACCTCTTTTTATGATTTCCAGTATCCATTGATTCATGGTCACGAGAGTCAAATACTTTAAGAAGGACAGCCATCTTCCTAGTCTGAGAGGGAACGAGCAAAGGGAGTGTCATGGAAGAGTTATGATTGCTGCCTGCTGGGTCACTGTTGGCAGGATCTAAAAGGCTTATTGGAATTTGCTTGCCACTGTCTCAGATGCTGGTGCTGCCTTTGACTCATTTTCCTTTGAGGTCTCCTATATCTAGGCTTAGACTGGGGACCGGAAAGGACCAGCATTTGGTAGGGTAATTGCAACTGAACCAAGGAGATTGAACCTGGAGAAAATCAATGACCATTTGCAAAAAGGAAAACCTTTGACCAAAACAGCATCCTAGGGACTGGACTTCACATGTTTGGGAAGGGGACTGTTTCTTCAGCTAAACATGTCTTCTAATGACAAACACTGTAGCAGCTGTCCTGCTGGAAGCATGCACAGCATCACAGCTACAGTGCCAGGAGTGCTTAGCTACATGAGAGGAAGAATTGCACAAGTCTAGCAGTTCCTTGGAAAGGGCTTTATTTTCAATCCCCACCATCTTTTGCTTCATCTGATCTCAAAACGTTTCCTGATACTTCACCATATGAAACTGGCAATTAAAAGCTCTCATGACCAGGGTAGCAGAAGTGCAGACTTTCTTTCACAGTTTCACAGAAAGTGACTAGGCTAACGGCCCTACCCCTATGGTTTTTACAAGCCTAGTCATATTTACCCTGAGTTGCCCCAATTGTCAGTGGTTAGGTGCTCAAAGTTCACAGAAGTAAGAGTCTATGGTAATTAATACCAACTGAGTTTGTCCATGAGGAACATGGGCACCACCCCAGTAGAAAATCTGCAGTCACCCATCCACTGATGTAGGTTGCATTTGAAGAGGGTCAGGGAGGGGCTCTGTTTCATGTGAATTGGAAGCTTGCTCCAGAGAAGTGGCAGTTGTTGGGAAATGTGTATCTTTCCACCATAATTTGTTCATGTCAGAGGCTGGGTTAAGATTCCTGGAACAAGCGACTCTCATGCAGTTTGATTTACAAATGTGTAGCATTTCCAACAGGGCTGGGTCAGAGACTACCCTGTAAGCCAGGCACAGGCCACCCCTTAGTAGCCTGTAGGAGACAGAATACAGTGGCTGGGCTTTCCAGTCTTTCCGCATAGGACTTGTTTTGTATACCCTATATTTTCTTGGTGAAAACTTCAGTTGTCATGCCAGCTGTTGCAGCTGTCTGGTGAGGTACATGCAAAAGGGAGGATTGTACTCAATTATTGCTCTGATGTGGGCTGACTACAATGGAATTATAACAACCTTAGACCAAGATGCAATCGAAGGATGTTATAATTCCACTGAGTACAATGCTACAAATTGTTCTTAGGGCATGTAGGGTCTCACCAAAAGAAATGTCCTCAGGGGAAGAAGCTCAGGCAAAGTTCTCAGAATCTGAAAAGCAATAGAAAGCAATAGATAAACTTTTTCACAGATGGCTTCAGAATTATCATCCTCAGAGTCAAAAGAATCAGAAAACTCCTGGGAAGAGATATCCCTTTTTCTTTTAGGAGGAGAAGATTCAGGGGCAAAAAGTACAGTTTTGTACCTACCATAAATGTAGATGTTCGAAGATCCACATTGCTGCAGTCCTTACACTTGGGTAGTCCGCTGTCCACGGTCGGCCCGAATATCAAAGTATAAGGCTGACGTCGGTCAGGGCGCATTTAACTGACGTCAGGACGTCATGGTACAAATGCGCATGACCGGCGTCATATCCTCAGTCTTTTCTTGCCCCAGATGTCAGAAGACCTTAAAAAGAAAGGTCAAAACCAAAAGACAGCAAACAAATAACCAACCACCCTTGCACTAACTATATGTACAATATATACAATACACACAATATGTACAACCCAACCCACACAACCACCGCCAAGAACAGAGGGGAAGGAGGGAGGGTAAATTGGACTGCAGCAATGTGGATCTTCGAACATCTACATTTATGGTAGGTACAAAACTGTACTATGTTCTTCATCTCACATTGCTGCAGTCCTTACACTTGGGTAGAATCCCAAAGCAGAGATAAGGGAGGATGGCTAACTATAAGGAAGCAGGAGCTGCCAAAATGCCCTGCAAAACCGCAGTGGCAAAACCAGCCCTGGACTTAGAGTAAAGTGGCAGGTGATAATGCCTAGAGAAGGTATGCACAGAACTCCAAGTAGCTGCCTCCAAAATATCCTTGGTTGCCACTCCCCTCAAAAGCTGTGGAAGTGGCAGTAGCCCTAGTGGAATGAGGCCTAATCCCAGCTGGAACCTCCTTGCCATGATGGGAATAACAGAAAGCAATGCAAAACCCAATCCACTTAGAAATAGTTTGTTTTGACACAGGCTTGCCCTGAGAACTCAAAGCAAAAGAAACAAACAACTGCTGAGACTGCCTGAACCCTTTAGTTCTGTCCAAATAATAACGCAACTGCCTGTGTACATCCAAAGTGTGCAAAATCTTTTCTCCCTTATTTTGGGGATTTGCATAAAAAGTAGGCAAATGAATAGTCTGGTTTAAAGCCACACTAGAAACCACCTTAGGCATAAAGGAAGGATTAGTACGTAATGATACCCTATCCTTATGGAAAATCAAGAAAGGCTCAACTGCCATAAGGGCCTGCAATTCAGAAACCCTTCTTGCAGAGGTAATGGCCAATAAAAAAGCAGTCTTCCATGATAAATATTTCAACTCAGCAGTAGCTGCAGGCTCAAAAGGTTGTAGAGTGAGTTTCTCCAACACAAAATTGAGATCCCAAGCAGGAGTAGGAGCTCTTCGTGGGGGTCTTATATTCTTTGCCCCTCTAAGAAATTGCTTGAACAAAGGATGAGAAAACAATGGCGGGTCGCAATCATAGTGAGCTGAAATTGCTGCAGCTTGAACTTTAATAGAAGAGAAGGACAAACCTTTGTCCAGTAACTCAGTAAGATATTGAAGAGCCACACTTAAATTAGGCTCAGAAACATCAAAATCCTTTGCTGCACTCCAAAATAAAAATCTCTTCCATTTATCAGCGTACACTTTCCTTGTACTAGGCCTTCTAGCTTCCAAAATCACATTCAAAACTTGTTGTGGAAGTTGAGACCCTCTATGGTTCAAAACAGAATATGCCAGGCTGTTAGGTGAAGAGAGTGAAGTTTGACATTGAGCAAATGGCTGTCCTCCTGTGACAACAGGTGTGGAATCAAGGCAAAGGCCATGGAGGCTTCCGTACTAGACTTCTCAGTAATGGGTACCAGTGCTGTCGAGGCCAATCTGGAGCTATTAAAATCATCCTTGGCTTGTCCTGTCTGACCTTCAGAAGTACCTTTGGCAGGAGAGGCAGAGGTGGAAAGGCATACACATGAAGATTGCTCCAATTGAAAGAAAGAGCATCCACTTTCCAAGCTGTGGGATGAAACCTTTTTGTGCAAAACTTTGGCAGCTGATGGTTTAGTGGAGAAGCGAACAGATCTATGTCTGGAGTTCCCCATGACACTGTCAATTTCTGAAATACATGAGGATCCAATTTCCACTCGTGGGGATCCATAATTCGCCTGCTCAACACATCTGCTAAGGAGTTCTGTGCTCCTGGCAGAAACCTTGCCTGAAGATTGAGCTGTAAACTGAGAGCAGTCTCCCACAAAATCATTGTTTGCCTGCATAGAGGATAAGAATCGTTCCCCCTTGCTTGTTGATGTACCACATGACAGTTGTGTTGTCTGTTAGAATCAACACCTGTCCTGGAAGAAGGAATTCCTTGAAAGCTATTAACGCAAACTGGACTGCTAACATCTCCTTCATGTTGATATGTAGATGTTGTAGTCTGACAGGCCACTTGTTTTGTATCCATTTTCCATTCAGATGAGCTCCCCAAGCTTTGTCTGAGGCATCTGTCGTTAAAATCTGACTTGCCTCTGGCCGGGTCACAGAGAGTCCCTTGTTTAGGTGACATTCCTGAGCCCACCACAAAAATTCCTTCTGAATGCAAGGTATTATTCGAATGACAGTGTCCAGATCCTGGCAGTGCTGTGTCCATACATTTTTGAGATACCATTGTAGCTTCCTCATATGCAGTTTGGCATTGGGAAGCACCAGAATACAAGATGCCATGAACCCTAAGGCTTGAAGGACTGTCCTTGCAGTCAGCCCGGACTGATGAGATAGTTGATGGAAGTAAAGGGATAGACTCTTTTGTTTGTCCGGGGTTAAAAAGGCCATCTGGGCTGCTGTATTCAGTCTCACACCCAGAAAGCACATGTCTTGAGAGGGTACTAGACTGGACTTTATTTCGTTCACAGAATACCCTAGGCATCTTAGCACTGCTATCACATATTCCAAATGACGAAGAAGCTCTTCCCTTCCTTGAGCCAGAATTAGGCAGTCGTCCAAATAAGGATAGATCTGTATTCCTTTTAGTCCGAAGAAAGCTATCACTGGAGCCAGAACTTTCGTGAACACTCCGGGCGCAGTAGATAAGCCAAAGGGCAATGCAGAGAACTGATAGTGAGAAGTCCCAGCTCGAAAACGCAGATACTTTCTGCAACTGAGTCTGATAGGAACATGAAGGTAAGCCTCCTTGAGATCCAAAGTTACCATCCAATGATCTTTGCCCAGCAGAGGTAAAAGCTGCTGCAACGTCAACATTTTGAACTTGGGAATGTCCAGATAAGTGTTGAGGATAGATAAATCCAAAATTGGTCTCCACATGTTCCCCTTCTTTGGTACTAGGAACAGGCGAGAATAAAATCCTAGGCCCACTTCTGGCAGAGGGACCGGCTGTATGGCCCCTAGTTGGAGCAATAGAGAAACCTGTTTGTGAGCCTCTATTCTTTGTTGAGGAGGAACGTCTGGCATGCCTTTGAAAGGAGGCAAGGTATGGAAATAAAACCTGTAGCCGTGGTGTATGATATCCAATACCCATCTGTCCTGGGTAATTAAACTCCAATTTTCTTTGAAGAGTGCCAACCTTCCTCCCAAAGGTGCTGCCAGACGAGCAGGCTCTGGCAGCTGAAAAGGTAGGTCATTGGGTCTGTTTACGAAAGGACTGACCCCTGCCCTCACCCGAAGCCTGTGCAGGAGAATTCCCTGTTCTAGGCCTGAAAGAGCCCTGAGCTCTGCCCTTACCACGTCTAGATCTACCCCTAGACTGGGAATCATAAGAAGGATACGTCCACCCCTTAGTAGGCCAATTTCTACTAAACTTTGGAGGCTGGACTTGCAAAAAATCTTTAACAGTCTGCATAGACTTAGCCTTGTCTTCCATTTTCTTTAAGACTGTCTCAACAGGAGGCCCAAACAACACGTCAGATTGTAAAGGAGCATCTAAAATCCTTGTTTTAACATGTTCAGACAAATTCTGATCCCTCAGCCAGGCGTGCCTGCGAAGAACAGTCCCAGTGGCAGCCACCCTAGACGAGGCCTGTACAGCATCAAAACCACATTGCAAAGAATGCTTACCCACCTGTTCAGAAACATGGACTAAATCTTGCAACTCTTTACAATCAATACCAACTGCCAGAGCATCAACCTTAGACTTCAATTGTGAAAGGAGATAGTTTTGGTATTTCAACATGTGAAACTGGCAATTCAGAGCCCTTATAGCAAGAGTGGAAGAAGTATAAACTTTCTTTCCCCATCTATCCAAGGCCCTAGCCTCCTTATCTGTAGGAACCGGATTCTTAACAACAGAAGCCTTAACACCTTTAGGCCCCTGGCTAACAGTTTCTGGGTCTGCCCTAGGACTCTTAAAAAGATACTTATGAGCGTCAGGCACCCTGTAATACCTATCCGGCTTAACAGGAGCAGGAGGCAAAGAATCAGGATTAAGAGAAGCCTCTGTAAAAACATCTTCCACTACATCCAAAACAGGAGGTATAGCCAAAGGCCTATGCTGAGGTAAGAACAGAAATTCACTAAGACGTTTCCTGGAATCAGAGAAGTCCTGACCTTCCCACTTAAAATGCTCCCTCATGGAATGAAGAGTTTCTGAAAAGAAAAATCCTCAGGAGGAGTAGCAGAAGGAGTAGAATCATCCACATCAGAATCAGAATAAGGAGAGTACTCCTGCAAGTCTTCAGCCGAAGACTCTGAAACATCTGAAGCTTGCTCAAAACCCCCAGCTCAGGCTCCACCCTAGGTCTCTTAGCAGGAGGGGGCATAGAACCCCTAATCAAAGTAATCAAATCTTCTGCCATTTTAAGCATATGCTTCTTGGGCATAGTACCTGAAGAGCTAGGGGTAACACCAACTGAAGCTAAACCTGGCCTGCCCCTGGGAGAAGCCTTAGTAACAGAAGGAGAGGGCCTAGCCACCTTAGGAAGGGAGGGGAGTATAGTAACCTGAGAAGCCCCCTCAGCCTGACTTGCCTCCTGAGAGGCCACATCTTGCAATAATAAAGTCTCACTCTGGGAACACAAAGAAATCTCCGGTGGAGCCACCGGCTCCACCGACACCTCTAAAGAACCGGCGTCCGGTACAGACGGTTCTTCTAGCCTAGGCTTAACTGTCTTGTCCTTGCACTTCTTCGAGGAAGCGGGCGTCGGAGCATCCGACGGCATTTTATAATTGCACCGCTTCCCAAAGACTAACCTTGCACAATCCAACCTTCTCTTTATAGTGCGTTTATTAAATCTAGCACAAGAGCGACAGCCAACCACGTCGTGCTCAGGCCCTAAGCAAGGAATACACAAAGTATGATAATCTCTATGCGGTATCTGTTTCCCACAAGAAACGCAATTATTAACTTTTTCTGACATCCAGTAAATGACTGAGGCAAGAAAAAACAAAAATATTCCCCAACGGGGTACTTAGCCAACTTTGAACTCGGTCAGAAACTTCTAAATCGAAAAATTTCAGAACGCCAACCGGCACTTGCAATGCTGCTTCTGCATCGGACCATGCGGCAAAAAAGACTGAGGATATGACGCCGGTCATGCGCATTTGTACCCTGACGTCCTGATGTCAGTTAAATGCGCCCTGACCGACGTCAGCCTTATACTTTGATATTCGGGCCGACCGTGGACAGCGGACTACCCAAGTGTAAGGACTGCAGCAATGTGAGATGAAGAACATCCTGGCAGACAGAGGTCTGGATCTGGCTATGGTGATAAAATACTCAGCCAACCTTACTAGGTCCTGTTAATAGGCCTGAGTTTGCGAGTGACAGACGGTTGGCCTTGGCTGGAGCAAGCTTGATGCAGCCTTTTTATGTGAGGCCTTAGACTTAGACATGAGGGCGATATCTGCACTAGGGCCAAGATACTGGCAGACAAATCTAATTTCAAGGACAGTGAACACCGGCACTCTCCTGATGATGACAAACTGTGGACACCCCTTCGTCAGTTTGACAGCGGTCGCTGGAAGCCAGACCTGCAAAGTGGTTCTGGACCCAACCAACAAACTACGTCCTTCAGCTTGTGAAGAAGTAGAGAGAGCCAATGGCATACTGGATTCCAAAGAGATCTTAACAGAGGCCTGCGCTACAACCTCAGGCATTGGCGAGGACTGCAAAGAGACCTTACCTTCTTTGACAATAACAAGCCTAGATGGACAGGTGGATGGCAAACAAGCATTGCCCGGTAAAGTACAGTTGTGCACACTTTACCATAAATGTAGATGCTCGAGTGTATTCACTGTTGCAGTCATCACACTTGGGTTATCTGCTTGCAGGTAGGCCTCAGTTGGCCCGAATACCAGAGTCTTGGGATTTCTGTATCAGATGTTATCGCCTCATCCATGATGTCAGGTCGTCAGGGGTATAAAACATGCAGCTGAAGCCATTACATCAGTTCTTAGCCCAGATGTCAGGAGTCCCCAAAATAGGAAGCAATCAACACCTCCAGTAAAAAGTAAATATCATTTCCATAAGATATGGGCAAAAAAGAGGATAGGTAGAAAGTATAGAAAGACAGGGGGCTGGAGGGAGGGTACCCAGGACTGCAACAGTGAATACACTCGAACATCTACATTTATGGTAAGTGTACACAACTGTACTGTGTTCTTCATGTTTTACTGTTGCAGTCATCACACTTGGGTTGATTCCCAAAGCTGAGGAAGGGTCGAGGCAGTCAAGAAGTAGTAGGGCTGGCTAGCGGGCCTTGTAAGACTGTTGTGGCAAATCCAGCTCTGGATTTAGAAAAGATAGGTAAGTGGTAATGCTTGGTGAAGGTGTGTACAGAACTCCAGGTTGCAGCTTCCAGAATGTCCCTGATAGGGACTCCCCTGAGAAAAGCTGTGGAGGTTGAGGTAGCCCTAATGGAATGAGGCCTGATCCCCTGTGGGATAGGTTTTCCATGGTGTTTGTAGCAGAAATGGATGCAGTGTGCTATCCATTTAGAAATGGTTTGCTTTGAAATGGCCTTGCCCTCTGCCTCTGTAGCAAAGCTGACTAGCAGCTGGTCAGATTTTCTGAAAGGTTTAGTCCTATCAAGGTAGAACCTGAGCTGATTGTGCACTTCCAATGAGTGCAAGATCCTTTCCCCTTTACTCTGAGGATTAGAAAAAAAGGTTGACAAATGGCTGGATTGGTTTAAAGCCACACTGGATACCACCTTGGGCACAAAAGATGGGTTAGTCCTGAGGGAAACCTTTTCCGCATTGAAGACAATGAAGGGTTCCACAGCCATAAGGGCTTGTAACTCAGACACTCTTCTTGCTGAAGTGATGGCTAGCAGTAAGGCTGTTTTCTAAGAGAGGAATTTTAACTCTGCTGTAGCAGCAGGCTCAAAAGGGGGAAGTGTGAGCTTCTCTAGTACAAAGTTAAGGTCCCAGGCAGGAGTGGGAGCTCTCCTTGGGGGTCTTAAATTGTTAGCTCCTCTCAGGAACTGTTTGATCAGAGGGTGAGAGAAGAGGGGTGTCTCAGTATTGTAATGAGCTGAGATGGGAGAGGCATGAATCTTAACTGATGAGAAAAATAGGCCTTTGTGGAGCAGCTCTGCTAGGTAATCTAGAATTTGATGCAAGGAGGGCATGGCTCTGTCCTTCCCTTGAAAGTGACTCCAAGAACAGTATCTATTCCACTTTTCCAAATAGGATTTCCTAGTACTGGGCCTCCTGGCCTCAAGGATAACATCCAGCACCTGTTTGCTGAGGGTTGCTGGCGATGTATTCAGGGAATAAGCCAGGCTGCCAGGTTCAGGGTTTGCGGCTGAGGATGCAAAATATGTCCCTCCTGCTTGGACAGCAGAGAGGGGGATCTGATGTAGGTGCCAGGGTGGCACTGCTGTCAGACTGCATAGGAGTGGGTACCAGTGCTGGCGTGGCTAGTCTGGTGCAATAAGGATTGTCCTTGGCATGTCCAGTTTGATATTGAGGAGTACTCTTGGAAGGAGTGGCAGAGGGGGAAAGGCATAGACTGAAAGATTTTTCCATGTGAAGGATAGGGCATCCACTTTCCAAGCTTGGCTGTGAGGAATTCTGGTGCAAACTTTGTTTATTGGATGGTTTTGGGGGATACAAAGAGGTCCACCTCTGGTGTCCCCCACCTGTGTATTAGTAGTTTGAATGAGTTTGGTTCTAGTTTCCACTCATGTGGGTCCATTAGATTTCTGCTTAAGTCATCTGCCAGTGAATTTTGTTTGCCTGGTGGGAACTGAGCTTGCAGGTGCACTTGGTTGCTTAAGGCTGTGTTCCACAGAGCTACGGCTAACCTGCTGGGTGGGTAGGAGTGAGCTCCTCCCTGCTTGTTTATGTACCGCATAACTGTGGTGTTGTCTGTCTTTATCAAGAGTTGTCCTCACAGGATAAGGTATTTGAAGGCTGTCAGTGCATTCTGTACAGCTAACATTTCTTTTTGATTGATATGCAGGTGAATTTTTCCTGGGCTCCATTTGCCTTGAATGCATTTGCCTGCCATGTGAGCCCCCCATGCATAGTCTGATGTGTCTGTTGTCAGAGTTTGGATGGCAGGGGATTGTGAGAAAGGGAGTCCCTTGTTGTGGTTGCAAGCCTCTGCCCACCAAAGGAACTCTGTCCTTAGGCCAAGAATGATAGGAATTGCTGTTTCCAGGTCCTGGGAATGTTGACACCAGAGACTTTTTAAATACCACTGAAGTTTCCTCATATGCAGTCTTGCATATGGAATCAGTAAAATACATCAGGCCATGAACCCTAGGGCTTGCAGTATTTTTCTTGCAGATAGCTGGGTTTGGGTAGCAAGTAGTTTGAAATAAGTTGTCAAATAAACCTGCATTTCTGGAGTGAGGAATGCCATCTGGGAAGTTGTGTTCAAGCTTGCTCCCAGGAATACAATCTTTTGGCTGGGTACCAGATGTAATTTCTTTTCATTGATGGTATTACCCAGAGAAGTTAGGAGTCTCTTTACAAATGTCAGGTGCTGAAGTAGCAATTCCTGACTGTCTGCCTGAATCAGGCAATCGTCCAGGTATGGGTAAATTTGAATATTTCTCTGCCTGTAGTAAGCAATGACTGGAGCTAGGCACATTCTGAATACCCTGGGGGCAGTAGATAAGCCAAAGGGAAGTGCAGAGAATGGATAGTGCATAGAGCCTGCCCTGAAACGTAGATATTTCCTGCAAGATTCTCTTATGGGGATGTGCAGATAAGCTTCTTTTAAGTCTAGGGTGACTAGCCAGGAGTCCTTGGCTAGCATAAGAAGGAGCTGCTGGAGAGTTGTTGTTGTTGTCTTTCGGCTATTCCCGGTTAGGGGTTGCCACAGCGGAACTCCGGTCCACTAATGATTGGCAGTAGATTTTCACGAACGCTGAGGTGTCAAGCTCGATGTTCAACCTTCAACGAAGGCACGCCCATTTACGCATGTCTTTCGAACGCCCACCCAACCGCGGGGAGGACATGCAGACTCCACAAAGAGCTGCTGAAGAGTAAGCATTTTGAATTTTGGTACCACCAGGAAGGTGTTTAGGGATGACAGATCCAGAATAAGGTGCCAAGAGTTCTCTTTCCTGGGCACCAGGAACAGCCTGGAGTAGAAACCCTGTCCCCTTTGCTTTGTTGGCACAGGTTGAATAGCTCTGATAGTGAGAAGAGAAAGTACTTGCTTTTGGGCCTCTGTCCACTGGTTTGGAGGAAGGTCTGGTAATCTGCATGGGGTTGGCAGAGAGTGGAAATAGAATCTGTATCCCTGGGATACAATGTTTAAGACCCATCGGTCCGGGGTAATATACGCCCAGTTTTTTGCATGCAGGGAGAGTTTTCCTCATAGGGGTGCAAGTAATTGGGCATGGCTGGGAAGGATTAAGGACAAGTCATTGTGAACTTTATCCATAGGGGGGAGCACTCCATTGTTTAGATCTGTGCATACCCAGAGACTGTAGTTTTTGTGGTCTATTGCCCCTGGGTTTGGGCTGAGAAGGTCTGGAAGGGACTGGAAAGGACCAGTTTTTTGAAGGCCAATGCCTACTGAATCTAGGTGGCTGTACTTGTAAGAAATCTTTAACAGTTTGCATGGATTTAGCTTTTCCTCCGTCTTTTTAAGAACATCTGCTTTAAAGCCAAGCAAACATTCTTAGTTTAATGGAACATCAAGTAATTTTGTCTTGACATGGTCTGGCAGGATTTGTTCCTTCAGCCAAGCATGCCTTCTCAGAACAGACCCAGTGACAGCAGCCCTGCAAGATGCTTCTAAGGCATCAAAACCACACTGCAAAGTATGTTTACCAACTTGGTTTGCAGAATGCATTAATTCTTGTAAGTCTTTATTTTCTGCACAATCAGGAATCAACAACATTTTTTTGTTTAATTAGATCAACAATATGCTGTTGGTACTTCAACATGTGAAACTGGCAATTTAAAGCCCTGATGGCAAGAGTTGCAGAGGTATAAACCTTCTTACTCCATCTGTCTAGAGCCCTAGAATCCCTGTCCGAAGGGGTAGGGTTTTTGGCTGTAAAAGCCTCAATACCTTTAGGTCCCTGGGAAATGGTCTCTGGATCCGCAGTGGGATTTTTAAAGAGAAATTTGTTAGAGTCAGGTACTCTGTAGTATCTGTCAGGCTTTCTAGGAGCAGGTGGTAAAGTATCAGGGGTAAGGCTGGATTCCATGAAGACATCATCTACAATATCCAGGACAGGGGGAATAGCTAGAGACCTATGCTGAGGCAAGTCTAAAAATTCTCTGAGTCTCTTTTTGGACTGAGGGCAGTTCTGGCATTCCCAGCGGAAATGCTCTCTTAGGGTATGCAAGGTTTCACTGAAAGAAAGGTCCTCTGGGGGGGGGGCTGAGGGGATTGAATCCTCTGCATCTGAGTCCTCATAGGTAGATAAGGATATGTCCTGGTAATCACAGGGGGTCAGAGTCATCAGACTCATGGTCTGAAGAATCAGAAGGAAAATCAATTCTTTGTTTTTTAGAGGGGGAAAGTTGGCTTCCCCTAATTAAAGTAATAAGGTCTTCAGGCATTCTAAGCATTTGTTTCTGTGGCATGGGAGCTTGAGAATGTGCTTTGGTCATTGGTTTCCTAGGCGTAGTGCGAACTCTGGGCCTGAGAAATTCGGTAGATTTAGTCATTAATGAAGTAGACTGATACGAACATTGGAAGGTCTGAATACACCCTCAGAAGCGGGTGCCTGCACAGAGGCTCCCGACCCATCAAAGGTAGAGACACCCGCAGATTCGATAGTCGAAGAAGCATCTCTCTGCATACCGGACACCGAATGGGTCTCAGTAGAGGCCTGCGAATCTGTAGAAGTGGGTAACTGAGTACCGGCGGACTGACGACTAGCTTAACGGAAGCGTCGTCAGCAGTTTTGGACCTATGCGGTCTGTCTCTGTCTTTATCTTTGCATTTTTTCGGAAGAACGGTAGTCGGATGGCTTACTGAAGCCATTTCGGAATACGGAGAACGAGGGCGAAAGATTTGAGAGACAAAAATAGCCTGACGATGAATAGTTTGGGTGTTGAACAAGGCACAAAACCGACAGCGAGGGACATCGTAGTCTGGGCCTAAACAGGTGACACAGAAAGAATGAAAATCTTTATGAGGTATTTGCTTTCCACAGGCAAAACAATTGTTAACTTTTTCTGACATTGGTTAGAGTAAGAAAAAAGGATCCCCAATGGGGTACTCAGCTTTAGAAGACTTCAGGTTTGAAACACGAAAAAAGGCATTTTCAGGTAGCTGCCGACCGGCACTTGCGAACTGCGTCTGCTTCGGGCTCCTGCGCAGCAAGAAAAGCTGATGTAATGGCATCGGCTGCATTTTTCATACCCCTGACGACATGACATTATGGATGAGGCGACAGCATCCGATGCAGAAATCCCAAGACTCTGACAGTCGGAACGACTGAGGGCTATCTGCAGGCAGATAACCCAAGTGTGATGACTGCAACAATGAAACACGAAGAACATCGTACATTTTGGATGTTTTTTTCTTTTTAAACTAAGGGAAAGCAACCTCAAGCTGACTGGCAGACAGTACAGGAAGGCCCTAGAGACTGGCTAGAGTGCTTTGCTAAAATTATGGCCCTATGCATTACAGTTCTACTGCTAAAGTGAGCAGAGAATCAACGGTTAGGTATGTCATGTTCTGGGCCCAAAAGAAAGTTGCAAAAAAGGAGTGAAAGTCCCAGTGTGGCATTTGCTTGCCACAGCAGAAACAATTTTATTAACTTTCTCTGACATTAGGCTAACATATGAGAAGCTCCCCAACAGGGTATTTAGCATTAGACATGTTCTTTCTCTGGTGCAGATGGGCAAACTGACTAGCACTCTGCTTTGGGCACTGATGGCAAGAACAAACTGAGGTTATGGCTCTGGATGAGCCACTTTATACCCAGACATCTTGATGATGATCAGAGTTTCTGCTGGCTTCAGGAAGAGAAAATTCTAAGGTTGTCATGCTGGCCAAGGGATTTCATGGAAGGACATCCTATCAGTTATGACTGGTGCAGTAAAACACAAAAAACATCTAATATTGCCTGGGCCAATAGAGGGTTCATCACAATGATCTTTGTCATTTCTTTCTGAATCTTCAAAAGTATCTTCTGAATCAGTGAAAAGAATGGCATTGCATACAGACGCATTCATATCCAAGGGGAAAAGAGAATGCATCTGTCCTTCAATTGTGGCTGCAAAGATGTCTGCAACAGAACTTCTCCAACTACCTGTTTTGAAATGAGACAAACAGACCTATTTGAGGCTTCCCCTGCATCTTAACTAGATCCTGGAACACCACTACCTTGTGCTGCCACTAGTTTGGGTCTGTGCAGGATCTGCTTAGTATGTGCCACAACGTTTAGCTCTGATGAGATATATGACACCTGAAGAGTCATATAATCATCTTTATAGTGATTAAAGTATTTTTTAACTATTGATATGGTCAACTTATTTTCTACATTTATCCATATAGAAGGGTTAGAATATTTTTCTGTGTGTGTTTCTACCTTGGAATTTGTGGATAACAAAGAGATTCACCTTATAACAGATTTAATGGAAGTTGTCCATAAAAGTATTTTTTGAAGGAGAATTATTTAAGCAGAACAAGGATGTAGCTATGGGGGCTATTTGTGCCCCAGTTATGCCAATTTAGTAATGTAAACGTGGGAATCTAAGCACATCTTTTTTAAATACAGCACTTGGAATTTGTATGTCAGATTCTGTAATGATATATTAATATTATGGAGGAACACTTCAGAGGTGTTAGATGATTTTTTTTTTTAGGTACATTAATTTGACTACTAATTTTTAAGGTTTACTTATCATTGTTTATTCAATAACATTAATTTTTTGGATGTAACCTTAAGTAAAAAGGCAGGAGGAAGTTTTTCTTCAAATATCTTCTGAAAGCCAACCTTTTTTGAATTCTTATTTACATTTCATTAGCTGTTATCCATTATCACAGAAAAAAAGTTTGGTGAAAGGGCAGTACATAAGGCTGGCTAGGATGATTTCTGAGGACAATGTTTTTGAAAGTGAATGTGATACATTAGCAAAAAAGCTTTTAGAAAGAGGGTATCCGGCTTATATAATCAATGAAATTAGAATAGAAGTCAGGAAACGGAGACAAGATAGGTTTAAAGCACTTTTGGGTGATGACTTTGATAATGATACAATTAATTTACTAGGGAGTGAGACTGAAAAATATTCTTTCAATTCAGCACTATTATTAAAATATTTTCCAGACCACTAATACTAAAAGGATTAATACCAATTGGGTCACTTTTAGATTTGATCAAACTTTGAGCAGGATGTGATGATGTGAAGTATTGCCGTGTCTGCCAGGGAAAATATGGCAGTGCATGTGTGACTTGTGCCAGCATAACTGGCTGGAGTTTTGCAAATAATTTTCTGTTGTTTGGCTGTCACACTGATTTGTACAGAGGCTTGTGGTAAACATGTATCAACAGTGTTATTAGAACTGATTAAATGTATATGTTTAAAAAAAAAATCTGGAAGGGAATAGTAGAAATTTTTGAAATTGTTCTACAGCTTTCAGATACTGCAACAGACCTTAGCACTGCTCTGAGTGTGCATTTTACCAGAGTCAGGTGATCAAGTGCGATGTCATTCTATAAATAGCAGTGAGAGGATGGATCTCACACCGCAGTTTGTTTTGTTTTCTTTAGAATGTGATATAAAGATCTATGACAGTTATCACAGCCAGTTAGTTCAGTTTAGTTAGAAGCTCATCACCTTGCCTTGTGGAAGTAAGCATCTCAGCAGCCTATCGTCCCTTGCTCTATTAATTAAGTTAGCTAGGGAACAGATTTTCTTTAGACAGTCAGGGAATACAGTGAGGTTAGTTAAGTAGTGTTTTTCTGCATCTGTTTGAATCTGTCCAACTGTGTTATTTTTATTTCTCCTGTGATTGAAACTCTGGCATTTATTGTTCTAGTATTCTCATGTTTTCTATTTTATTATTTAATATTAAATATTTTTATACCTTTCATTGTGACCGGTCATTCAGAGAATAGTTTTAACATCTTGAGAGTACTTGTGCTTATTTTAGTGACACAGTGGCCACTCCAAAAAGCCTTCCTGCTTTGGTTACACTCTACAATTTATATTAGCACTGATTTTAATCAGTATAATTGGATACCCTTGTAAGAGCCTGACAGCAGTTGACAGGTGGCAGTGTGGTTACATTATAGTCTGGGCAGAAGGGGTACAAGCTAGTAAATCTGTACCAGGCTTTCCCATGAGAGGGTGTGAAAACAAACACCCAGATGTGGGTGTGTCAGCTACTTGGAACTGGGACACAGTGCTCCAAAGTGAGTCTCATTTGGGATCTGGAGCATGTTTCCCTGTGTGCTTTTGGAGGAAACTGTGCTTGATGCAAGCAGATGCATCTGAAAATGTATAAATTCATTCCTGTTTTAGTAACTGTCTCTCACCGGTGTCAGTGGTAAGGATTGAGGCACCTTGATTACTGGCCCAAGGTATAGACAGGCCATCACATTGTACATTGGGGATAAACCAAAGTCTGTGTTCAAAAGGGGGCATCATTTTAAAAAGACTGGAGCACAAGAGCAGCAAAAATAGCCCTAATGAGTTGGCTACTGTTACAGGAATCAAATAAATGTGAGCATTGTTACTAATGCAATTACATTTATTTAGGTGATAAAAATCAAGGTTCGTGGTGACATTATCAGTTTGGGGAATGACTTTAATTGTACATCTAAGGAGGTGGCATACATAAGCCTATGTGATGATTGTGATGCCTTTTATGTTGGCAAAACTGAATGAATGTTGGCCAAAAGCATTTATGAGCTTTACTACAATATTAAAAGAGGAAATGAAAATAACACACAGTACAAACACTATTACTTGCCCAGGTCATAGGAATTTTAAATTTGCAGTGCTGGAACAAATTTCAGAAAATCCACATGGGGGTTCATGGGAAACAGTAATATAGAGAATTACAATGGCAACTTAGATTGAATAATCTGAATGATATTTCATTAAGTGGTGTACTTAAGTTCTAAGCAGCTAAACGTTAATAGAAGATTTTTATCCTTAATGAATACATGCATAAATTTCAACAGAATTGTTTTTCACATATTTTGTAATGCATATATTTTTAATATTTTCAGGTCTGTTTTGTTATGCATAAATTTTTCTGGCCAATCATTTATTGAGTTTGAATTTATATTTCTATATTCATATTTTATGACTTTTTAAATGTTTTAGTGATTTTGGTTGTATATATTTTTCCTGTGTCTTAAACAAGAAATTAAAAATATTGCTGGCTGTGCCTTTAAGAATGCAGTTTTATTATTGTTTTTGAACAGTTGATAACACTACTGAATGGAATTAATTAACAAGGAATGTTCTTATGAAGTCCTGTTTTAGAAGGAAGAAAGCGCTCAACTATTTGACAGTATATTGGTTGTCCTTTCATTTGGCTGAAACTGTGCTCTCTACTGTGTTTGGCAGAATTCTTTTGTTTGATTGCAAACATTTTAGACATCATTTGCATCAATTTACCTCTGTCATCTCAATGTTTTAGTATCTGATTAGCTGCTGTAACCAAACCTAGTCAGAATCAAGCAGAGCATTTATAATTGCATATTTTAACTCATCAGAAAACGTTTCGATAAGCAACCAATCATGCTTGCGTATCACCACTGATGTTGCTGCATTTCTAGAAACAGTATCAGCTCCCTCCAAGATGCTTGAGAAACACTGGAAACAATCTCTTTCACACAGTCTTTCCACTCAACAGTTAATGACACAGCGAACTTATCTAAACTATGCATACACCTCAACATAAACTTCCACATAAAACTCTGGTAGTCAGACACTTTAAAATCTACCGTGCTGGACTGTACCAGCTTCTTTCCCTGAGATTCTAGCCAACTGCCTAGTTTATTTTGATGGATTAGGTTTGAAGAAAACATTATCTTTTTATTGACATATGTTGCTGGGGAATCAAAAGCAGGATCTACAGACAAGGGGGCTTGGAGGCCAAGCATGGCAGAGGACACCCTGCATTTCTTAAACACCTCTTTAAGCAGAGACTTGTTCAAGCACAGGACAAGAACATCTTCAAACTCTGTGATCAACAGAGAGAAGTTTGCCATGTTCTGGGCTTCATCTTCCAAAGGATCATATTCCCTGCTGATCTTGAATCAGGCAATGATTGCTTCCAACTGAATACATCCATAAAGCTAGCCAGCATTTGGGAAAAGGAAAATATCTGTTTGGGTTTCTGAATAGGCTGGTCCTCAGAAAACTGACTGGTCAGACTCTGCTCCCTCCAAAACCTCAGATTCTGAGTCCCCTTCAAAATCAGGATCCTTGGGTGGTTGAAGGGGGTTTGGGTATGCCAGCATTACTCATAACCTGAGTTTACACCCCATAATCAATGGCCTGAAAAATGGATCTAGCCACAACCATCATCTCATAGGTTGGTACTAGGCTATCTGCCCTACGGCCTATACAAGCCTAGCCATAACAATTCCCTGGCTGATTCTACCCACAATATTTATTTCCCTGGACCCCTGTCTAGCAGGGCGACTGACGTGATCCCAAGGGTGAATTTCACATCTCCCATCCAATCGTCAAGATTCCTTTTGAAGAGGGCCAAAGAGGCGCTCTGCTTGACATGTATGGGGAAGTCTATTCATGAGTCTGGGGAGTCTCTGGGTCAGAACCTATCCCTCCAGCATGTTTTGTTCATTGTGATGACAAGGTTTACATCCCTGGAGTGTGTGGCTCTGAGAGATTGGGATTTCTTTAAGTGCAGCATGTCCAACATCTCTGGGTTTGACATGGCCTTGTAGGTTAAGCAGAGATTGCCTCTCGGTAGATATCCGACAAGAGTATAGCTGGAGATTTTTTTTAGACGGTCAGCATAGGGCATCTGCTTTAGGCCTGTGATTCTTTTAGTGAGGTATTTCTGCGGCTTTTCCAGTTGTTGCAGATGTCTTGAGAGGTACATAAATGGGGCGTTGTATTTTATAATGGGTCTAATGAGGGATGAGTACAGTGGAACACTGACCTCCTTTTTTCTGGTGAAAACACATTCAGAGATTGTTTTCCTGAAACATGGTGGATTCTTCTGTCTCTTTTTTGCATGCACTATACTAGCGGGTGTATCCTCAGGGGGGATAAGCATCAACACTGGCAACAGACTCTGTACCCCTGACTTCCAATGCAACTGAAGAGCCTGGCTCTCCCATACCTTAACCAGGCAATCATACATCCCAGGAAGACGTGTCTGACCATCATGTCTCACACAGATGTGGTACTTCCACCACACCAAGAGAGGACAAGTGGTCTGATAGCCTGCCAAAGGCTGAGGCATATTTCCCTTGTGTTTTTAGGAACACAAATGACAGATAGTGGTGGTGGTGGTGAACCACATCTGAGTCCAAGTCAGGATAAAAAAATAGTCAAAGCGATACCAATAATGGCTGCATAATTAGCCCAGTAATAAATGACCCAATCCAACTCTTCTCCCTCTAAACAGCAATCTGAAGTCTATTTCTGCAAGGATATTATCCTGAATACTACACTAAATAAAGTGACAGTAGTTTTTGAAACAGTTCAAAGTATAAAATAAACAGGGGCAGCTCAAGCTATAGGACTGCACCCCTAAAAAAATAAGTAAAGAAACACAAAAACAAACAACACGTTCCAATAATTACTCCGCGTATGTGCACATGCTCTCAGACTGCTTTCTCAGCAATCTAGATTGGGGGAAAGGCATCTCTGCCCTGAGACTCCCGGCAGTCTGTGCAGTGGTGACGTCACAGACTGGAGGCACTCCGGACTGCAGCAGTAGCAGGCTGGACCAATCGCTCAATGGATATCTAAGGTAAGGTGCGCTGGACCAATCACGAGCGCTTGCTCATCGGCAGAGAGGATTGCTACAGTGTGTGTGTGTGTGTGTGTGTGTGTGTGTAAAATGCCCCAGTTGTTATATACTGGTGGCTAGAGAGAACTCATGGTGGTGTGGTAGGGAATACCTCAGGCTTGAACCCTGTACCTTGTATACAGGTGGCAAGGGCCTGAATTCCCTACCCACCACCATTTGTAAAAAAATTGCAGATCTTTGCCTCATATTTGATCTGTTCTGTTCCTCATAAAATCTGTGGTTTCTATACTTTTGTTAGTCACTCAGTGGTGCAGTCAGTAGTGCAGGGGGTGGCATTGTTGCCTGATAGTTACAGCTTCTCTGGTTTGATTCTTGGCTGGGGTGCTGTGCAGAATCTGCATGTCCTCCCATCTTAGTACAGATTTTTGGCTCATATTTGTTCTGTTCTGTTCCTCTTAAAATCTGTGGTTTCTGTATTTTTGTTTCCTTACACAGTCATGGGTGCAGTGGTAGCACTGTTACCGGACAGCTACAGCTTCTTTGGTTTGATTCTTGGCTGGGATACCGTCTGTGTGGAGTCGGCATGTCCTCTCATCTTACAATGTGTCTGGAGTGTTTCTCCCTGGGTCTGTGCTGAAAATTGTCTTTTGTTCCAAGTCGGACATTCCTGGTTAACAAATGTTAAATAAAAATGACAAGCATTTGAATTTCAGACTTCATATTTTTCAGAAAGTACATGGTAACACAAAACCTTTTATTCTAGCAATTTTCTAAGTTTATAATATGGATATTTTAAATTTGTCCCTATTTTTTGGACTGTATTCCCCCATTAATGGCTTCGTCCAGGTTTGTTGTGCTAAGGTTGAGAGCTATGGTGAGAACTGAATTCACTAAATGGTAGCCATTTAAGTTTCAGTCTTCCTCTTTTTCACAAAGCAGCTGATTTGGCACAGTGGTATGTTGCTCTGACTGTTTTGCACAGAGTCCTGGGTTCCAGACTTGGCAGTGATATGTCTGGTGGTAACACAGCATTTTATACTGGCAACTTTCCAACATTATACAAGCAATGACAATGTTTAAAATATGTCCCTGATTTTTGGGCTTTTGTCTCCCACCCCCCACCCCCCAATAAATGTTGGCTTTTTCCAGATTGTGCTGCAAAGTTCAGAGATACAGCTGAGTGTCAAGTAGATTTTACAAGGAACTGAGAGCTGCAGGGGAACAAAAGATTAGTGCTGCTTATGCTGAGTCTGCTTGTATTGTTAACAGCACAACAGGTAGTGTACTTGTTTTTGATGCAGAAGGCTGTGAGTTCTACTCCCACAGTCGGTAGATGCATTGCTGATACTGTACTGTGTTGTAAAGGGGGATGGATGCTGCAGTCCTTTTTGGTGAAGATACCTAGTAACTATCAACATGTTATCAGTTTGCCATCCATTCCCTATTTCAGTATTACTAGCTTATCATTTTTTTAATGCAACATAAGCAATTTATTCCTCAAGGGCAACAGCTTTAATTGTAGATGAAAAAATGAAATATAAAGTTGTTTGCTAGCAGCAACCTCTTCATTAGTTACAGATTTCTTTAATGTAGAATTATTTAGATGACTTACTACTTCAGAGATTGTGCATATTTACTGATATTGGTGGACTGTAGAAGTCAGAGTAGACTTTTATGATGGAAATGTTCTGAATTGGGCAGTTTTGTCATTATTGGTGCATGCATTTTGTTTCATTGTTTACTGGAAAAATGTTCAAAACAATAAATTTAAAACGCCCTCTAACAACTGTACTGCATTGAACAAGGAGTGCAATTTAATACAATCAGGAAGGTGTATCAAACAACAAGTGTATGTTTCACGTGCAAGGGGCTTATGATTGAAAACAAAGTTAATCTTTACCTGCCACTGGCAAAATGTATTTTCTTCGAATGTGGGTTTCAATGCTGTTCCAATGAATGCGAGTTTCAAGGGCAGAGAAGTTTTAATGCCAAGTCGATTTTCATTGTGAGACTGCATTGCTTTGTTTAGCAGATATTTATTAGTTTGTACTGTAAAATGCAAAATAAAACTTTCATATAAAATCCAAATCATTGCTGAAGTAAAGCAGTATGCACATTAGTGCTTATGGTAAATAGGGCAAAATAACCAAGGAATGGGGCATTGGAATGGTTGCAGGGGAGAGGCTCCATTCAACCATGATTTTGTGAGGGGGGGGGGGGAAGGGCAGCAAACTCAAGACAGCCCCAGCTAAACTATACCTCTCTACTGTCCAGATTTTTGCAGAATAAATAGATTTTTGCTTCTTATTTTTGGTTTGTTCCTCATAAAATTTGTGGTTTTCTGGCAAATCATTTAGGAATGAAGTCACTAAATAATGACAGACATTAAGTTTCAGGCGTCGTAACCTTCAGAAAATGCATGCTAAAGCAAGGCCTGTTATTCTATCAACTGTCAAGTTTATAAAAGAGCAATTTTTAGTACTGCTTGTATGTTCCCCCAATATATTTGGCCTTGTCCAGATTTCCTGCATTAAGAGGTTGAGAGGTACGTGCAAATAAATCGCTTTATCGAATTAGGAATATCCAAACCTCTCAACTGTCCCCAATTTTGGCTCAAAATGTTGCTCTCCCCCTAATAATCCCTCTGCAAAATAGCAATTTTGGAAGAAAACGTGGAGGGTTTTCAATTATAAATAACTGTAATAATCAGAGTTATAGATTACTTTTATTTCAGAAATGCATGTAGATTCTCTAATTTTGTCAGCTGCTCAAGTTAACAGTACTAATATTAAAAAGGTGTCCCTTCTTTGACAGGTTCCCAGCTGTATTGTGTGGCAATTTTATATTTTTGCATCACATTTTTGGTCCGTTTTTCATAAAATTGTGGTTTTCTGTCAAATTAGTGGCAAATCATTAAAGACTGAAGTTAGAAAATAATGGCAGACATTTGAGTTTCAGATTTCATACCCTTCAGAAAATTCATACTAATGCAAGACATACTACTATTCTATTATCTTTCTAAGTTTATAAGAGCAATATTTAAAATTTGTCCTTATTTTTGGGCCTGTGTCCCACTTCTATGTATGTCTCTGTCCAGATTTCTTGCTCTAAAGTTGAGGTATGAGTGTCAGAGCCATCACCGTCAGCCAGAAACATTTCAAATTGTGACATACTTGTTGCACCCCACTCCCCCATGTAGAGGCTCTTGATGTATCCAAGCAAGGCAAGGAGCAGTTATGCAGTGTAAGTGTGCAGAGTATTCCTCCATCCAAGGGGGACACAAGTATGGCAGTGGCTTTTCATCTGTCCTTTATTTTGCAGAATGTTCTGGTTTTCTGTCATATTTTTATACTGTTGATTTATGCTTCTTATTATTCAGAAAAGGCATGCTATCGCAGTGCCCTGTTGCTCTGTTTAGGTAGCAATGCTTTAATGACCATTAGGTAAGCTTGTTGGAGATTGTAAGATGCAAGTTTTAATAAGCATACTGTTAAAGAATTACCAATATTGAAAACCTTTTTTGTTGCCATGCAGAGAATATTTACATAACTAGATAACATATAAGCCTTGGATAATGAAATGCATATGGCAGTATTTGTAATAAAGGACAGGATTACAGTATTTTCAGAAGCTCATGACATTTTGTTGGAGACTTGCAGTCATCTTTGCAGGCTTTACCCATAAACTAAACAGAATGATAAATCTATTATGTGTGGTCCATAACTTGTGCAGTGATCCTTTAAGCAATTTATATTGAACTTGTTTCTTGTTTGCTGTTCATTTTTTCTTTGATCATGTCTTCCCCATGAAACAAGTAGATAGTTGCTGTCAGACAGCAGGTCTTTTTTGGATAAGAAACATTTTACAAATGGGGGTAACACAGATTGCTACTTTCAGCATGTTACTTGGTAATTTTATAAAGCTGAATATAAACTATAATTGGAACTGCACTGCAAGGAGATGTGGTTTGACTTGAGTGCTGCTTGTTTTTTATACTTGATTTTGACTGGCATTCCAGTAATGTATTTAAAAAGTCATTTATTTTTTCATGCCTCACAAGCGTTGTGTTTCCATCTAGATATTAAATAAGCTGTCATGTAGCCAATGCATTGAAATATTTTTTTCTTCTACACTTCATTTTGTCTTGATTGGACTCTTGTAATGACGGTTTGGCACCTAGGGCAGCGTATTTAAAGATCCAGTTGTGGTTCTGAGCATAGCTCCACCCCTTTCTAGTTGACCCTACCCTTCCCATTGGCTCCACCCATTCAGCTGTCTTCTGCAGCCCCCCTTTAATTTGAAGTCACCAGCCACCACTGAAAATAAATATCAAAAGTTCTCAATTTGTATAATAAAATAAAAATCAGAGACAAATGATTAGAAACAGCATAAAACAGTTGTATACAAAAAAAAGCATCAACATGAAAAAAACTTTTGTCAGAAATGTTTAACATACAAAATGGTACCAAAATTGCAATTTAAATAAAAAAATTAAAATGTTGCAATCTTGCTCGATCACCTCAAGTAATTGCAACACCAAAGAAAAAGCTGCAATATCAGCAATATTTCATGCTAAAACCTCCAACTGAAGCTTTTAATTAACAGAAACACCAGGAGTGATTAACTTACAGCTCTGGATGCACAAGGTAATGACAGGAACTGTAGCAAAATGACCGTAGTAAAGAAACTCATTTAAACAGTCACACATACCTCTCAACTGTCCAGATTTTTGGCCATATTTTTGGTCGGTTCCTCATAGAATTTGTGGTTTTCTGGCAAATCACTCGGATGATCTGAGGACTGAAGTCACTAAGTAATGTTATACATTTGAGTTTCTGACTTCAACTCCTTTAAAAAATGTATGTTAAAACAAACCCTCTTACTCTAGAAACTTTCTAAATTTACAAGAGCAATATTTAAAATATGTCCCTATTTTTGGGCCTTTGTCCCCCCCCCCCCATTTTGTTGGGCTTTGTCCAGACTTCTTGCACTAAGTGGTTAACAGGTATGACTTACAAATGTCCATAAAAGATGATAAATCTCCGAAACAATCAGCTTATAAACAGTATACAGTATAAACCCTGTACTCTGCAAAGTGAAAACTCAAACATATACAACACTTCCAAACAGAAAAAAAAAACAGTCAAGAGCAGCATAATACACTATTCAAGCACTGATAGAAAAAACAGATGAAGGAAATAAAACCCAAAGGGGTTTCTTACCAGAGCTCAGCAGCTGAAGAGATTCAGAGTATGGAGCAGTATTCCAAGAGATCCTTCTCTTACTATGAAACTATAAAACTGAAAGTGTCCTGTGTGTGGGTCTGTAAGGCAGTCCCTTGTACTGCCAGGTGACTGGTCCATCACACCCACAGACAGGAAGTGGGAGGGACTTTTAGCTTTAGCAGACTACCAGAAGAGGGTAGCAGGGCAACACTACCCAAATGTCAGTAAGGCTGTGTGCGAACATCTTTTAAGTTTATGTGCTTTGGTATATTCTTTTTTTTTTTTTCAAAACAAGTTTATTGTTTTAACATATAAGAGAAATATCATAACAATTTTATACAAATAATTAAAAATAGGTATTATTATAATATTCAACAAAACAACTAAAGTATTTACAAAGACATCCACTACAATCAGATCAATTAATTAAACTAAAATACTGTGCTATTGAAATTAGAATTTTTTAACAAATTTTGTAAATTATCCCATACAATAAAATGTGATGTTTTTCTAGTTGTTCTCATTCTAATTGTGCTTATTTCCATATGACACATTATATTCATAACATTTTTAAATTCATTGAACGAAGGAGGTGTATCTGAAATCCAATTTCTAGTTATTATTTTCCTAGCCACTGCTAGGATAGACCATAACAAGGGAAGCTTAATCTTTTTAACTCATTGAGGTACAGGTGTGTTGAATAATATAAGAAACTTAGAAATAATGAAATTATCTGTAAAAAGAGCCTGCAAAAATTCATTAATTGACTTCCAGTATTCTTTCAACTTCATACAGTCATAAAACATATGAGCCCAGTCAGCATTAATTTCTACATTACATCTCTTACATAGATTATCTTTATTATTAATTTTATTCATCATCAAAGGTGTATAAAAAGATCTATGTAAAATTTTCCATGTATAAAGTCTCCAGACAATGGAAGATGTAGTTCTATAAGCAGATTCCAATATATATTGTTTATCTTGTTGAGTTGGTGGGTCCCCATTAATAGAGGTGAAATAATTCCAGTATGAATCTACATTGTAAAAAGTTTCTTGTCTGATAATTTTATGTATATATGAAAGTTTACCTTTATCAGAAACTTTATGCTGTAAATTTATTATCAAGTAATCAATCAGTTTTGGAATAGATTCTTTAACTGTTATAGACATTAGATCTATTCTATCAATGAGATGTTGTCTAAAGATCTGAACCTCTAACCAGCAAGTTTCTCTTAGATCAAATTCTTGTTTTAAGAAATCTAGATTTTTAACTTTATTATCAGATATCAGCTGATACCAGTACTTTAGATTATTATCTATAGCTAAATGAGCTCCTTCAGAAGTAGATGACATAAGCATACCCTGAGTATAAATTATAGGAATACAATAAAATTCCATTCCCTATACTTAGGGTGCATGAATATAAAGTTACGATAACTAATAATAATATTTAATGGGTAACAGACCATATGTTTAGGTGCAATAGGTGAAGTACAAAATTCCTTTAGCAACCACAACATGGAGTTATTTATAATCATATTTTTATGTGTTAAGGAGATTTTCATGAAGTGCATACTAATTAGCTCCCAATAATCTTTCCATTTTGCAACATATGACCGATCTATTAATAAAGTAATAACTTTTATAATAGAAGAGATAATATATAAATTAAAGTCTGGAAAAGAAATACCCCTTGAGACCAGCTATTAGTATGTTTCTTTAATGCAATCCTAGGTCTATTAGGTGCCCATAAGAAATTTAACATTAGTGTATTCAGTTTCTTGATAGTTATTTTTGTAGGTGAAAGTATTATTGATTGTATTAAGTATAAAATCTTGGGGAATATTATCATTTTAATAATTGTAAGTCTCTCCTCCATAGTAAAAAACATATTATTCCAGGTATTAAAAAGATTTTGTATATTAAGAAAACAGGTATTATAGTTATTATATATAATAGATTTAATATCTTTAGATAGTATTATACCTAAATAAGTTATCTGACCTGAGTTGGGTACATATTTAGTAAAATCACTAATGAGAGTATTTTTTCGTGTATATATAGGTAGTATTTTAGTTTTTTCTGCTTTGGTATATTCTGAGGACCCTACAAGCCTTCCACTTGAACTCCTATGGATACTGCTCCCCACATAAAATTTGAACAGACTGGACAGATTAGACTGCGTATGTGAAGAGAAAAGGGAGTCCTACATTCAAAGACAGTTGATCCCCCTACCACTGCAGTTCCTCTTTCAGTCCCAGCCCTGGTTACCTTGAAATCCAAGGGATTAAGGTACTGGGTCCAAATATTCTTCAAGTACCACTGACTTTTTCTCATGTGTAGTCTGACTAGTCACATCATAAGGATCACTGTTGCCATTTTTGAGGAACTCTCTTGCTGAGGCCATGTCTAGAAGAGAAATCTAAGAAAAAGCCCTGATAAGTCAAAATATTGACTTCTGGCAGGATGGCCTTCCTTTTTACTGTGTCTATCCAACACCCCAGAAAAACAATTTTTTGGGAGGGTGTGAGGAAGGACTTTTGAAGGTTCAGTTTGAAGCCCAAGTAAGAAAAGAGGGATGTGACCTTGTCTAAGATTCCAAACACCTGGATATAAAATCTATACAAATTAGCAAGTGATCTAAATAAGGAAAAATGTGAATGTGGATGCCTAGGGTTCTGCAACAGGCAACCACTGAGGCCAGACTCTTTGTAAATACCCAAGGTGCAGGAGATACCCCAAATGGTAATGCAGAAAGCTGACAGTGTAAGCCAGACAACGCAAATCTGAAAAATTTCATGAAACTGGGAGAAACAGGAATATGATAAGCATCCTTGAGATCAACGGTCACCACGAAACAGTGGTCTGGAAGCAACACAAGGATCAACTGTAAGGTGAGCATTTTGAATTTCAGAACTTTTACCAAGGTGTTTAGAAAGGACAAATCTAGGCCAGGTTTCCCAGAGTGCTCCTTTTTTGGCACCAAAAATATTCTAGAGTAAAATCCTTTGCCTTTATGTATTGCAGGCACTGGTTCAATGACCCTGCTTCTATCATGTGATGGAACATTGCAGGAAACAGCTCTGTCTAGTCTGGTGGGTGTGAGGGAATTCCCCTGAAAAGGAAAGGATTTTCTATCCACTGCCAAGTGTATCCTCTTCAAGTTATTATCATAACCCATTTATCTGAGACATTTGTGGGGAGGCTGCAGGGATCATAGAGAACATGAAGGAAGGAAGAAGAGAAGGAACAGCAGGAGTGTTCTGTGACTGCATTGTTTTCCTTTGCAATGGGGTGATCCTTTTTCGGGAAAGAACCCTTGTTGTTTGATTTCAAAGAACTATCCTCCTGCCATTTCCTTTTGGATCCCCAACTTTTGTTAGGCTAGGATTTTTATTTGTTCTGCCCTCTGAAGGCAGACACTTGGACACCCTAGATTTTGCCTTATCCCACTGTTTGGAAATCTGTGAAAGAGTGGGCACAAATACCAATTTAAAACTTAAAAGTTCATTCAAAACTTTGGCTTTTAAATCAGATAAGTTCTGATTACGTAACCAAGCATACAGTCTTAAAACAGAAGCAGCAGCATTTTTCAAGACTGTATCTGCAAATTCATGCACAATTCCTAAAGCAGGTTTCAAAACTTGAGTCAAATTGGAAATAATTTCATTCATATATGCAGCAAAATAATCCAAAAAAAGCAGTTATGTACTCACCATAACGTTCCATGTTTCTTGTCCATCTCGCCCTTCATTTTTACTGGTTGGGTTCGGAGCCCATCCTCGGCTCCGATCGGCTCAATACACTAGCTTGAAGTCTTTCACTTGGCTCGTGGCTGAATAGGTAACCCATTATGCAGTGGTGTAATTCCCCAGATCTTGTTTGCTGCTAATCATAACAACGTGTCTACATCTGTCATGCAACATCAGGTATAGAAACAACAAGGAAATTCAGAGAAGCTCCTTCACTAAGAAGAAAAATCTCTTATCTAAGTCCTCTAGGAGCCCTTGGCTGGAGGAAGGTGGGAGGGTCGTAAGAATGAAGGGTGAGATGGACAACAAACATGGAACTTTATGATGAGTACATAACTTCTTCATGTTATGTTGTCCTATCTCGCCTTCATTCTTATTGCTTGGGACAGTGTCCCTAGCACCATTTTCTTGGGTGCCTCATGAGAGTATACCTTTCAGCACAGTGAAACCAAAGGAAGCCCTGTCCCTGGAGGCCAAATCAATTTTATAACGAGTAATAAAAGTATGGGGTCTTGCCCACGTAGCAGCAGCACAAATACTGTCCATTGATAATCTGGCTAGGTAAGCAGAGGATGTTGCTAAGGCTCTATAGTTGAGTGGCTTCTAACTCTGAATGGTAATTTCCTGTTATTTGAGGTATATATAAAGGTAATGTAATTTGAGAACCAATTTGAAAGCATAACTTTTGAAACTGGCATGCCCTTTTTAGCTACTGAAAAGGAGATGAACAATTGGTCTGTTTTTCTAAAATCTTTAGTTCTATGCAGATAAAAAGTACAGTTTTGTACCTACCATAAATGTAGATGTTCGAAGATCCACATTGCTGCAGTCATAACCTGTGGGTAGTCCGCTGTCCTCGGTCGGCCCGAATACCAAAGTATTAGGCTGGCGTCGGTCATGGGCGCTCAGATCTGACGTCAGTGCGTCATGGTATTAAAGCGCATGACCGACGTCATATCCTCAGTCTTTTCTTGCCCCAGATGTCAGAAGGCCCGAAAAAGAAAGGCCACAGCCTAAAATAGAAAAACCTCCAAAACCCATGTACAAACAACATCTATAACCCAAACCATACAACCACTCCAAACTACAGAGGGGAAGGAGGGAGGGTAAATTGGACTGCAGCAATGTGGATCTTCGAACATCTACATTTATGGTAGGTACAAAACTGTACTATGTTCTTCATCTCACATTGCTGCAGTCATAACCTGTGGGTAGAATCCCAAAGCAAAGGTAAAGGGAGGTTGGCAAAATCATAAAGCATTGGGAGCTGCTAATATGCCCTGTAAGACTGCAATGGCAAATCCAGCCCTAGATTTGGAATAAAGAGGGAGATGGTAATGTTTAGAAAAAGTGTGCTCTGAACTCCAAATAGCTGCTTCCAAAATATCTTTAGTAGCTACACCCCTTAAAAAAGCAGTAGAAGTGGCAGTAGCCCTAGTGGAATGAGGTCTGATTCCAGCCGGAATCTCCTTACCATGATGAGAATAACAAAAGGCAATACAATGGCCAATCCACTTAGAAATAGTTTGTTTTGAAACAGGTTTCCCCTGAGAACCCAAAGCAAAAGAGACAAATAACTGTTGAGACTGTCTGAACCTTTTAGTCCTGCTCAAATAATAACGCAACTGCCTGGGAATATCCAAAGTGTGCAAAATTTTCTCCCCTTTATTTTGGGGATCAGCATAAAAAGTAGGCAAATGAATAGATTGGTTCAAGGCCACATTTGAAACCACTTTAGGCATAAAAGTAGGGTTAGTACGCAGAGATACCCTATCCTTATGAAAAATCAGGAAGGGTTCAACTGCCATTAGAGCCTGTAATTCAGATACCCTTCTAGCAGACGTAATGGCCAACAAAAAAGCAGTCTTCCAAGACAAAAACTTTAACTCAGACGTAGCTGCAGGTTCAAAAGGAGGTAAAGTAAGTTTTTCCAACACGAAATTGAGATCCCAGGAAGGAGTAGGAGCTCTCTGGGGTCTTATGTTCTTTGCCCCTCGAAGGAATTGCTTAAACAAAGGATGAGAGAATAAAGGTGGGTCACAGCCATAGTGAGCAGAAATGGCTGCAGCATGAACTTTTACAGAGGAGAAGGACAAACCCTTGTCTAATAATTCTGTAATATATTGAAGAGAAACACTCAAATCAGGCCTGGAAACATCAAAGCTCTTTGCTTTGCTCCAAATAAAAAATCTCCTCCATTTATCAGCATAAACTTTCCTTGTACTAGGCCTTCTGGCCTCCAAAATAACATTCAAAACTTGGTGAGGAAGCTGCGACCCCCCAGGTTCTAGAACAGAATATGCCATGCTGTTAGATGCAGGGACTGAATCCTGACATTGAGGAAATGATTGCCCTCCTGAGACAAAAGGTGTGGAATTGAAGGCAAAGGCCAAGGAGGCTCCCGTACTAAACTCCTCAGCAGAGGGTACCAGTGCTGTCGAGGCCAATCTGGAGCTATTAGAATCATGGAGGGCTTGTCTTGTCTGACCTTCAAGAGCACCTTGGGAAGGAGAGGCAGAGGAGGAAAGGCATAGACGTGAAGATTGCTCCAACTGAATGATAGAGCATCTACTTTCCAAGCTGTTGGATGAAACATCTTCGTGCAAAACTTTGGCAACTGGAAATTTAGTGGAGAAGCGAACAGATCTATGTCTGGAGTCCCCCATATCACTGTCAACTGTCGAAATACATGAGGATCCAACTTCCACTCGTGGGGATCCACCATCTGTCTGCTCAAAACATCTGCTAAGGAGTTCTGTGCTCCTGGCAGAAACCTTGCCTGAAGAGTGAGGTGCAAACTGAGAGCAGTCACCCACAAAATCATAGCTTGCCTGCAAAGACTGTACGAATGGGTTCCCCCCTGCTTGTTGATGTACCACATGACAGTTGTGTTGTCTGTTTGAATCAACACTTGTCCCGGGTGAAGTAAATCCCTGAAAGCCATCAATGCAAATTGGACTGCTAACATTTCCTTCAAGTTGATATGTAAATGTTGAAGTCTGGCAGGCCACGTGTCTTGAACCCATTTTCCATTGAGGTGTGCTCCCCAAGCCTTGTCCGAGGCATCTGTCGTTAAGATCTGACTCGCCTCTGGTCGGGTCACAGAGAGTCCCTTGTTTAGGTGACATTCCTGATCCCACCACAAAAATTCCTTTTGAATGCAAGGTATTATTTGAATGACAGTGTCCAGATCGTGGCAGTGTTGTGTCCACACATTTTTGAGATAATATTGAAGCTTCCTCATATGCAGTTTGCCATTGGGAAGCACCAGAATACAAGATGCCATGAACCCCAAGGCTTGAAGGACTGTCCTTGCAGTCAGCCTGGACCGTAGAGACAATTGTTGGAAGTAAAGTGTAAGGTTCCTTTGCTTGTCCAGGGTCAAAAAAGCCATCTGGGAAGCTGTATTCAGTCTCACACCCAGAAAGCACATTTCCTGAGAGGGTACTAGACTGGACTTTGTTTCGTTCACAGAATACCCTAGGCACCTTAACACTGCCATAACATACTGTAGATGGTGAAGAAGCTTGTTTTTGTATTGAGCAAGAATCAGGCAATCGTCCAAATAAGGATAAATTTGTATTCCCCTTAACTTTAAGAAGGCTATCACCGGAGCCAGAACCTTTGTGAACACCCTGGGCGCAGTAGATAAGCCAAAGGGCAATGCAGAGAATTGATAATGTAAAGTTCCCAGCCCGAAAACGCAGGAATCGCCTGCAACTGGGCCTGATAGGAACATGAAGATAAGCCTCTTTGAGATCCAGAGTTACCATCCAGTGATCTTTGCCCAACAGAGGCAGAAGTTGTTGCAACGTCAACATTTTGAATTTTGGAATGTCCAGGTATGTGTTGAGGATAGATAAATCCAAAATTGGCCTCCAAGTGTTTCCTTTCTTTGGTACAAGAAACAGGCGAGAATAAAATCCTAGGCCCACTTCTGACAGAGGGACCTGCTGTATAGCCCCCATTCAAAGAAGTAAAGAAATCTGTTTGTGAGCCTCTACCCTTTGCTGAGGAGGAACGTCTGGCATGCCCTTGAAAGGGGGCAATGTGTGGAAATAAAACTTGTAGCCTCGGTCTATAATGTCCAACACCCATTTGTCCTGGGTGACTAAAAGCCAGTTTTGCTTGAAGAGTGCCAACTTTCCTCCCAAAGGAGCTGCCAGACAGGCGGGATCTGGCAGCTGAAGATGCAGGTCATTGGGCCTGTTTACAAAAGGACTGGCCCCTGCCCTCACCTGTAGATTGTGCAGGGGAACTCCACGTTCTAGGCCTGAAAGAACCCTGAGCTCTGCCCCTAGACTGTGAATCAGAAGAAGGATAAGCCCATCCCTTAGTAGGCCAATTCCTGCTAAACTTAGGGGGCTGCACCTGCAAAAAAATCTTTAACAGTCTGCATAGACTTAGCCTTGTCTTCCATTTTCTTTAAGACAGACTCCACAGGAGAACCAAACAAAACTCCAGACTGTAAAGGAGCATCCAAAATTCTAGTTTTAACATGCTCTGACAAATTCTGATCCTTAAGCCAGGCGTGCCTGCGAATAACTGATCCAGTGACAGCCACCCTGGAAGAAGCCTGTAAAGCATCGAAACCACACTGCAAAGAATGCTTACCCACCTGATCAGAGGCATGAACCAAATCCTGTAATTCCTTACACTCTATGCCCTCTGCCAAAGCATCTACCTTAGATTTTAACTGAGTAATGAGAAAATTCTGGTACTTCAACATATGAAACTGGCAATTCAAAGCCCTCATTGCTAGAGTGGAAGAGGTGTACACTTTCTTACCCCACCTATCCAAAGCTCTAGAATCTTTATCCATAGGAACTGGATTCTTTACAACAGAAGCCCTGACACCCTTGGGTCCCTGGCTAATAGTTTCTGGGTCAGCCCTTGGGCTCTTATACAGATATGTATGAGCCTCTGGTACTCTGTAATACCTATCTGGTTTAACTGGCGCAGGAGGCAAAGAGTCTGGATTAAGGGAAGCCTCCGAGAAAACATCCTGAACAACATCCAAAACAGGAGGTATAGCTAAGGGCCGATGTTGTGGTAAAAACAAAAATTCCCTAAGCCTCTTTCGGGAATCCGAGAAATCCTGACCTTCCCATTTAAAATGCTCCCTCATAGAATGCAGGGTTTCTGAAAAAGAAAAATCCTCTGGAGGAGAAGCAGAAGGAGTGGAATCCTCTGCGTCTGAATCAGAATAAGGAGGAAAATCCTGAGTGTCTTCAGCCGAAGACTCTGAGTAATCTGAAGCCTCTTCCAAACTTTCCACCCTAGGCCTCTTATCTGGAGGGGGCATAGAACCCCTGATTAAGGAAATTAAATCTTCTGCCATTTTAAGCATGTGTTTTTTAGGCACAGAACCTGCAGAACTAGGACTGACACCTGAGGAAGACAAACCAGGCCTGCCCTTAGAAGGTACCTTAGAGACAGAAGGAGAAGGCCTAACCACCTTAGGCAAAGAAGGGAGTACAGCAACCTGAGAGGCCCCCTCAGCCTGACCTGACTCCTGAGAGGCCACATCCTGCAAAATTAACGTCTCCCCCTGAGACTCAGCTGAAACCTCGGCTGGATCTACAGATTCCACCGTAGTTTCTAAAGAACCGGCGTCCGGAACGGACGACTCATCCTGCTTGGACCTTAACGATTTTCCTTGCGCTTCTTAGCGGTAGCGGGCGTCGGAGGATCCGACGGCATATTGTAATTACACCGCTTACCGAAGACAAGCCTAGCGCAATCTAACCTACGTTTAATGGTGCGCTTATTAAACCTAGCACAAAAGCGACACCCGACTACATCGTGCTCAGGCCCCAAACAAGGAATACAGAGAGTGGTAATCCCTATGCGGTATCTGTTTCCCACAAGAAATACAATTATTCACTTTTTCTGACATCCGGAATTAACTGAGGCAAGAAAAAACAAAAATATTCCCCAACGGGGTACTTAGCCCAACTTGGTTTCGGTCTGAAACTCAGAATACGAAAATTTCAGACGCAACGGCACTTGCAAACGCTGCTTCTGCTTCGGACCATGCGGCAAAAAAGACTGAGGATATGACGTCGGTCATGCGCTTTAATACCATGACGCATTGACGTCAGATCTGAGCGCCCATGACCGACGCCAGCCTAATACTTTGGTATTCGGGCCGACCGAGGACAGCGGACTACCCACAGGTTATGACTGCAGCAATGTGAGATGAAGAACATCCTAAGTTGTCTATGCACATCCAATTGAAGTTTGTATTCTGCCTTGTTGCTATGATTAGGAAAAAACACGGAGCTCAATTGATTGATTCAGACTGGTTTGAGAACAAACTTTTGGCACAAGGGATGGATTAGTTTGCAGAGATACTCTATTCTTATGGAAAATCAAGTATGGGGGCTTGACTGATAGAGCTTGCAATTCCGAGACTCTTCTTGCAGATGTAACGGCTATAGTTTTCCAAGAGAGAAATTTGAAATCACATGATGATGAAGGTTCAAAGGGACGGTAAGGTTAGGTAGGTCAGGACAAAATTCAGATCTCATGGTGAGAGAAGTTCTTTTATGGGAGGTCTCAATAATTGTCTTTTAAAAATGCTTTACACAATGTGTGTGACATCAGGTTAGGAGTGTATTCACCAATGTGAAAATTAGAAATTGTAGCTAGTTGAACTCTAACTGTAGCTGTGGCTGAACTTTGCTGAAAAAGTTCTGCAAGAAATTCTAAAATTGAACTAAGTGGGGCAGAAAAGGGATCAATGTGTCTTGCTTTTGCAAGCAGAAGAACCTCTTCCATTTACTAGAATATAACTTCCTGGTAGAAGCCTTGTGAGAAGATACTAAAATGTGTTTTACTACAGGTGTAAGTCTTGAATCCTGACTAAGTTTGGAAGTGGAGCAGCCATGCTGTCAAATTGATGGTTTGGAGAGCAGGATGAAGTGTTCCTGACATATGGGTCAGAAGGTCTGGAACTGGGTCCAGAACCCACGGTTTCTCCTGTAGGTGAGGCCAGAGAAAGGGGAACCGAATCTGATGAGGCCAATATGGAGCAATGAGAATCAACCTGCTTCCCAAGGAGTTTGCTTTCTGAATGACTTTGGGTATCAGCGGAAAGACATACAGTTGTCCCAAGGGCCAATCATGAACAAGTGCATCTCTCGGTGTCTCCCCCATAGGAGGGATTAGGGCAAAGTAGCTGCTGTATTTGGTATGCATTTGATACTTATGGGAGTGGCAAATAGGACGCAGCAAAGCTGGCCCCATTTTCTTAAAATCTTCTCCACTTTGTTTTGGTTTAGAGATCCCTCGTGAGGTATTAATATCACCCTGCTGAGTTTGTCTGCTATCACGTTGGATTTCCCCAGGATATGCACTGCTACCAGAAAATGTTGGGAAGAGATTGCCCATTGCCATACTCTTAGCGGTTCTCAACAAAGGAGGTATGATCTGGTTCCTCCTTGTTTGTTTATGTACCAGACTACCAACATGTTGTCTGACTGGACTGCAATCGCTCCTAGTGGAAGAGAGTCCTGGAGTGCTTGCAACTCTAGAAGCACTGCTCTCATCTCTAGAACACTGATGTGCAAATGGGCCTCGTGTTCTTGCCATGTGCCTTGGACTATTCTTCCAAGATAATGCCCCACCCCCACCCTATCTGGAAGGTGTCCGTGGTCATTCTAGCCACAGGTTGTTGTGGCACAAAAGATCGTCCGATGGTCACGTGGCTGGACCGAAGCCACCATAGAAGATCTCTCTTGCATGACTCTAATTCTGATTTGGTGAGACATGGGAAGTTCTTGTAATGACCACTAAGCAAAAAGGAGCCATTGAATTCTCATATGCATCCTGGCTATAGGAACTAGAGTGATAGCTGATGACATGGTTCCTAGGACTTTCAAAATTGTTTTTGCTTCCACCTTGTTTCTGGCTAGAAGGCTGGCTATTTGGTGTCTGAGAACAGAAACTTTGTCGGGAGGCAGACATGCTATCATGGAAACAGTGTCGAGATCTGCGCCTATGAATGAAATATGTTGACAGGGCAACAAGGCAGGTTTTTCTAAATTCACTGCTATGCCTAACTGAAAGCAGGTTTGTAGTGTGGTGTCTCTCGCCTGTTGAAGTAGATGCTTGGTGGAGGCAGTTAGGAGCCAGTCGTCTAGGTACAGAAACACTTGAAATCCTAGACGTCTCAAGTGAGCCGTGACTACTGCCATGCATTTGGTGAACACTCTGGGGACTGTAGTGAGACCAAATGGCAGAGCTCGAAACTGATAATGACTGGCTCCCAGCCGGAAGTGCAAATGACTCCTTGATGCTCTGTCCATTTTTATGTGGTAGTACACATCTTGGGGATCTATTGAGCACATCCAATCATCTTTCCCTAAAAAGGGAAGAATTGACTGCAGTGTCACCATACGGAACTTGGACTTCTTCACAGATTTGTTTAGTTTGCGGAGGTCCAATATGGGTCTCCAGTCCCCTGTTCTTTTTGGCACTAAAAAGAATCTTGGGTAGGTTCCGAATCCTATTTGGTTTGCGGGGACTTTTTTGGATGACTCCTGTCTAGCAACTTTTGAATTTCTATAGTTGCTTGTTCCCTTTGACTGGGTGGAACATCTGCATTGTTTTGATCTGTGGGACAAGATGGCAAAAGGGAATGGAATAACCTCTGGATATTATACTTTGTACCCACTTGTCTCTTGTGATATCTCGCCAGGCTTCTGGGTACAAAGTTAACCGCCCCTCGACTGCCTCCAGAGTAGAGCACACTGGCTTCCTTTCAGGAGCGCTGGTAGGGCCAGCCGCAAAAGCAATCACAGTCACCCTGGTTTTGTAGACCCCCTCTGTCTCATGGACTAAGTCTACCATTACTGCTTCCCTCTCTGCCCCTGGAGAAGGGTTCACCTCGTGCGTCCTGAAAAACTCCCTTGGATCTTTTGATCCACATTTTCCCACTCTTCTGACCTTTAGGGTAAGGTCTTGAAGGTATGGAAAAATGTACTCCAATGTCAGAGAGAGTTTTTCCTTCCTGCTCGCATCTGGTGAGTGTGTCCTTGACTTTGGGTCCAAACAGTGAGGAACCATCAAAAAGGGCATTGACAAAGGTAGACTTGAAAGGTTCCTCAAAGTTACAGAAAAGCATCCATGAGTGTCTCCACAGGGAAACTCCTGAACCCACTGCCCTGCTTGCTCCATCCTCTGCATAGGATATCAGTCTCATGGAGGAGTTCATGATGGAATTTAAGGTAGATAGTTGAGAGGTCACCTTTTCTGAGACCCCCCCACAGCTAATGAACCTTGGAGAGTATCTCCTAACTCCTTCAGGAGATCTCTTTGTAGTCTCGTAAAGTGTGTAAGGTAGATCAGCGATCTAAGGGTAAAAGTTGCTAACGAAAAAATACACTTCCATAATCTGTCCATCGTTCGAGTCCTTGTTCGGTGGATGGACAGATGAGGATGTTTCAGAAAGTTCCTTCTTGGTGTCTGCTTCCACCACTTTAGCATCTACAGGGATGCTTTTCTTGAGAAAATCTTTTTCAGATGGAGCTAATAAAAACTTATTTGGCCTCCGAGGGAATGGTTCCATAGCCTCTGGTGACTCCCACGCCTTTTGACTAATCAACTCCAATAACTCGTCAAAAAGACGAGACACCCAGGAGGTTGAAGGTTGAGATCCAAAGGCCTTCAGGTACACCGGCTTCTCATCATAACAGTTGATGGGTTTCCAGCCGCCTCTCTGTTTCAGGATTTCTAAGATATCTGCAAGGGAGATATCTTCACAGAATGACCATGGGGACCCTTCTGACTCCTTGACGTCAGTGTCAGAGGTGATGGACTGATCAGGGGAGTCTATATGCTTCCTCTTGCGTGCTCTCTTTTGAGGAGCCTCCTCAGAAGTATATTCGGGGAGGTTTTGGAAGAGTGGGGTTCACCCAATGGGGTTCCCTGAGGCTCTGAATTGCTGCTGTCCTGTGGATGGGGTGCTGCTAAGACAGAAGCCGGTGCCTTAGGGTAAAGAATACCAGTATCCTTGTGTAGAGCTGAGCTGTAGGTAGGGACAGCACATTTCTCATGAGCTCGAAAGCAGATTCCCCCCAAGCTCAGAGGACACCTCCGGTTCTAAGGAAACAGAGGGAATCTCCGGCTCCACAGAAACCAGCTCAGAGGCTGATGCAGGAGCAGAGCTCTGCCAAGCCGAAGCTCCGAGAAGTAAACTCTGGTCTGAGTCTCCCTCCATGAGCCGATCGGAGAACTTCAGCCCCTAGACACCTCAGATGGCACCGAGTGTGTCGGAGCAGGGATCGGTTCCAAAATCTCCCGGAGGGGTCTCGGAACCAAAGAGTCTACATCAAGTGGTATCTGGCATTCCGGCTCCAAAGATCCAGCTCGGCTCGGAGGAGGAATAGCCATGGATGTAATAGTCTTGGATGGCTCCGAAACCGGTTGGGTTGGAGCTGAAAACAATTTAGCCAGCCCCGGCGACATCAAAAGTCTGCGCACCATCCTGTCCACGTCATCGGCCGACAAGCTCCTGGAGGAGAGGGTTGGTGAGCGACATCTCTGCAATATGGGAGATCTCAAGGTAGGGGAGACCGGTACTAGTTCAGTGGACCGGCTCCGAAAGGTAGTCTCTTTCGGCACCGAAGGCCGTGGAGCCGAAGGACTTGATTTGTCCAATTCAATGATCTCTCTCTATTCTCAGGGCTGTGGAGCTGAGGAGATTGATGTTTCTGAATTTCAGCAGAATGGGTGAAAAACTTGAAACTATTTATTTAAGTAGCATAAAAAACAAAAAGCAGACTGGTTTCAGTAACAGCCTTCCTCAGTGCATTAACACAGATGAAAATACTTAGTCCTTAAATATATGACATCATTAACATTCACAACAATTATTGGTTGGATATACCATTATGACAATTCATTCAGACCGGGTTTAAACAAACCCCCTAGCCTGAAAATCCAACCTGATCCCTTACTGTTTAGTATGGTGTGCCAGCCAACTTTAGAGAAATTAGAACCCTGGACCCTATCAATGACAGTAAATGTAAATCTGGCTGTTTTGTGGGCCAAGGTGTGCTTAAACAAAGCATTGGTAGCTCTCCTGTTCCTTATCTCATTAAGGTGTTTGGATATTCAAAGCCTCAGTGTTCTAGACGTTTGTCCAACATAAAACACCGAACAGGAACAGGTAGCCAAATAGACAATCCATTCACTACTGCAATTTCCAAAACATAAAATGTCGTAGACCTTGGGGGTGTTAGAGCTAGTGAAAGTTTTAGTTTTAAATATATGGGGACATACGGAACAATGTCCACAAGGAACACATCCCTTAACCCTGTTTCCAAATATAGAGGACTGCTGAAGTGTGGGCGGATCCTTACGTTTATAATGACTAAAACGGGAACCTAATGTGGGCCTGCTGTGAAAAGAAAATGAACAAGTGGAAGAAAGAATATCATTAAGTTTGTCATTGGCCTTTAAGATATCCCAATGTTGATTGATAACCCGCTTAAACGTCTGAAAATAACTGTCAAAGATGGTTACTAATCATATGGGCTTTTGTCCATCCCTGTCAACATCAGACTTTTTATACTGTAGTAGATCTACCCTAGATTGTTGTCTAACCTGATCCCTAGCCTGACAGATGTTATCTTTATATCCCCTCTGGATAAAATGGTTCTGCAGATCCTGTTCAAACCGGGCATAAGTGTCCTGTGTAGAACAAATGTGACGCATTCTCAGAAATTGCGAGTTGGGTATATTGCGGATGATGTGTGTGTGTGTGTGTGTGTGTGGGGGGGGGGGGGTGATGACTACCAGCATGTAGTAATGTATTGTACTGAGGATATTTTCGAAAAACCTCAGTTTTTAGGGTATGATCAAGATTCCAAATAACCATCACATCTAAAAAAAATGTTGGTATCTTTGTTGGTATTCAAAGTAAATTGTATACCCCATTTGTTCTGGTTAAGGTATTCAACAAATTCCTGTAGAAAAACCAAGTCCCCTCTCCACACCATCCAACAATCATCCAAGTAGCGCCGCCAGATCTCAATTTCTCCAAGAAATAGATTATGTGAATCATCATAAATAAGCTGATGTTCAATATAGCCCATGAACAGATCTGCATAAATGGGTGCAAAAGATGCCTCCATAGCCGTGCTCTTAACTTGCCAAAAGCATTACATTTACTGTCACTGATGGGGTCCAGGGTACTAATTTTTCTAAAGTCGGCTGGCACACCATACTAAACATTAAGGAATTAGGTTGGATTATCAGGATAGGGGTTTGTTTAAACCCGGTCTGAATGAATTATCATAATGGTATATCCAACCAATAATTGTTGTGAATGCTAATGATGTCATGTATTTAAGGACTAAGTATTTTAATTTGTGTTAATGCACTGAGGAAGGCTGTTACCGAAACCGGTCTGCTTTTTGTTTTTCATGCTACTTAAATAGTTTCAAGTTTTTCACCCATTGTGCTGGACCTTTTTGGGTTTTATTTATTGCCTGGGTTGGTTTGGTCCATGCACATCCATACGTGCAGGTGTGTGTGTTTGGTGCTACTTGGTCTCTCCCGCTGTTGGAATCTGGGGTGAACTTGACTTGGTGGCTGAAGAAGATTTTGTTTCATCAGTTTTTGCATTCACTTTTTGTACTAACGTTTGTATATGGGTGTCATTTATTCTCTGGACATTTGCCTCAGAATGGCCGAGGTTTGGTGTGCTTCAATTTATCTTATTTTTTCATTTAAGCTATTAGTTTTGTAAATCGGGGCTGTGTGCTCTGATTTAGAACTACTCCATAATTTGCGTGACAACATGGTAGTGAGTCGAATGGTGGATTAAAGAGACACTTGGGGACATTGTTCAACATTTTTTACCTTATTTAGGAAAGGAATGGACTATCAGTATATTGGTGGTGTTTTGTAGCACTTCCACTTGACATGGGACATGGATGGTTTTGGCATAACCTGAGCCGAGTTACCTGTCCCTATACGGCGCCATCTTTTCATGTGGAGTTATGAAGACGAGCCAAATGGTGGACTATAACTTAACTTGCGTCTCTCATTTATCGGGGGCCTGTGTTGTGTTTATCCATTAAAGGAATTGTTTGGTCGGTTTACATCCTTATGTGTGGGTGTTTATGTTTGGTGCCACTTGGTTTCCTCTGCTGTTGGAATCAGGGGTCGATCTTGACTTGGTGGCTGAAGAATATTCTGCTTCATCATTTCTACATTTATTTGTATGTGCCAAAATTTATGCATGTTCATTATTTACTTTTTGGACATTAGTGTCTAAACGGGTCAGGTTGGTGTGCTTTATTTTATTTTTTTATTCAAACAATGTTTTCTGTGAACTGGGGTTGAGTGCATTTACTCTAAACTGCGTCACAATTTGTGCTGTTACATGGGGGTTGAGCCAAACGGCGGATCAAGAGACGGTTGGGGATATTGTTTAACATCTTTTCACCTCATTCACTAAAGGAATGGACTAGCCATATATTGGTTGTGTGTTTCATTGCACTTTCATATAATACAGGATACGGATGCTTTTGGTAGAACGGTGCCATTTTTTATGTGGTGTCATGGGGATGAGCCGAATGGTGGTTTGACATTGAATTTGTCTCTCTCGTTTATTGGGGACTTGTGTTTTGGTTATTGAATAAAGGACCGGTTTCTTTGAGGATTTTGAGCTGAGGTGCAGCTCGATATGTGAAATTCTTCAATAAAGAATACGGAAGCGAGCCGAATGGCGGATTCGTAATGAGTTCCACTCCTTTGTGAATTCAAGTATAACAATTACTGGAACTGCTAATATTACAAAGAACGGGGACAATTAATGACTTTCACAGTTCATTTTGTTTGGTCTGGGCTTATCGCAGATGCGGTTGCTTGGATCTATGGTGATTTGCTTTTTTGGGGTGTGAACTGTGGGTTAAATGCCAATGTGAGGGGTGAAGTTGTTTTATAACATCATTCTTACACATCTAAGTGTGGACAACGATCCTATATGTGTAGAGAGAGGGATGTATAGGATGTGTTATGGTTTGTTCAACATTGATGTATGATGCATGAATGTATTTGGTACAATTGGGTGTAAGCATATGAGCCTTACATGGTGTTACTATCCCAGTTTTTTTATCTAAGGGAGACGCTTTATTGAATGTTGGGGAGAATAAAGTGTTGCTCCTCATTTTTGATGTATTTAAACAAGCTGTACTGTGGATTCATACTTGTTCCCTCTCTTTGGAGGGTTTGGACCAGCTCCAGTAATAATCAAAGTTTGTTCAAGTGTATTCTTATGTGCAAATTTATGCTCAAGAATGGGTATAACAAAGTATCTATTTGGCTTTAGAATGTTCTGATTTGAACAATTTTTGAACAGGGATTTATTATCTTAATAGTTTTACTGTTTTGCATTTTTGTACTGTACATTGAATGCAGTTTAAGGGGTCTTAATGGCTCCCTTTTGGTAAATGGCTTTTTGGGGGGCCTTTTTTGCCATCTTTGTAATATAATTGGTATTTTTCATTAATACCTTTAACAACACATATATGTCTTGTTCCAATACTCCACGTTTCTGCGAATACTATTTATATAGGTGTTTGCCTATAACTGTTATATACAAGTTTTCTCTATATTCATAATTATCTGAATTGAACTATTGCTACATTTATGTTAACTGTTTATATGCAGTTGTCATTGTTCAGTGGTCCACAAATTGATATCTGTGCCTGTTTGTATATTCAGGCACATTTATTTTTGTGAGGGCGAACATCACAGTTGGTAAACTGAGTTTTTGGATCTATATTTAAAAATGTCCATAGGGTTTGCCAGACATTATTATTTAGTATGGATTCTTCCCAGACTTTTACAAGGTTTAGCAGCAGACCATGATGATTTATTAGCCTTTGGTCTTGGGCCCAATAGTAAGGAAGGGGACACTTCGGGTTCTTTGAATCCTGAGGATATAATTGTGCCAGTATTTTTTTGAAGTTGACCAAGAGCCTGAAATCCTTGAGGACTAACGTCTGGCATCTGAAGTAATTTAAGGCCTATAAGGTTAGAGGGATTTCTCCCCGTGGGCTCCGGGTCAGGATTCAATCATGGGTCAGTATGATGGATGATATATTATTGGATGAATGGGCTCAGGCCCAACACAAGGCTTCAATGATGTTTGTGGATACTCTAATTCCCCATTATGAAAGGACCATTGACAAATTTTGGGCTGAAGTACATTCTAGTTATGAGGAGGTCAAACATTTTGAGGGGGAGCCTTTTTTCACCAAATATTTCAATCAGTTAGCCAAGGACTTGCTGGTACTTGAACAACAAGTGAAAAATAGAAAGTTACACAAGTTTAACAGAGATGTGATGGATTATGAAAGGGGCAAACCCTTTGGGGTCAACAGATAAATGTAAGATTTACTGATTCTGACAGGAAGAAATCAGGGCCAAATAGAAAAAGACCACAATCAAAAAAAAAAAGGGCCATAACAGACCCAGTGGCACCTCAGGGGACGAGACTTTTTCAGCCACCGACATTGATTTTATCCCTCTTTCTGAGTCTCCCATTGCTAAAAGATGCCCCAGCAATGACCCTTTGGGGGGGCAGACGCAGGGGTGGGAGGAAGCATAGGGCAAATAAACAACCTACAACAGTTGTCAGACCTAATAATACCTCATTAAGTTTAGAGAATAATGTACAGAACATTTCCAGCTATGTTCTTTCAGAAAGAGAAATAAAGTTACTCAACAGAGGTTTAAATTTTGTGGCTGGATGTTCTGTTTATGAAAATTCATTGGTTAATGATGTTCTGAATTTCTGTCGACTATTGAATTTAAGACCTTTTTATGGGACAATGAGAAAACCCAAAGATCTACTGATTTTCAGTTCCACAGAAGTAATTTTGTTCCACCTGTGGATAAATATGTGAGCATTTTCAAAGATTGTGTGTTAAAAGATTTACATTTTAACAAATCCCTTATGCCAAACATTAATTATAATCTAACGAAGTCTGAACAACAAGCAATGCAACAGCTGATGGCCCGACAAGATCTAGTTATATTAAAAGCAGACAAGGGAGGGGCAATAGTAATTATGGACTGGGACAAATATTTGGCAGAGAGGGAGAGACAGTTGGGGGATGGACAATTCTATATGGGTATGCCATTAGATCCCACATTACAGTTCAAAAAAGAAATTGACAATTTTTTGAATTTGGCAATGGAGGAGGGCATCATAAATAAAAAAAAAAAAACTGTCCATCACCTAACAGTTTCTGACCCTCAATCTCAATATCTGTATTTCCTACCCAAAATTCACAAGAATTTGTCTAATCCCCAGGTAGACATATAGTCTCTGGACGTGGATCATTGACTGAACCCCTGCCGGCCTATCTGACGAAATATTTACAGCCCCAGTTGCCCCTTGTTCATGCTAGAATTCAGGACACTACCATTTTTTTTACAAATCATTGATAACATGCAATTAGAGCCTGAATGGCTAATGTGCACTTTGGACGTGTCCTCATTATACACCAGTATTCCACACTGGGCTGGGCTTGACGCGTTGCAATTTTGGTTGGATCAGGCTATTTATCCCCCTGGATTCAATACGTTTTTTGGTATGTTTAACTGAACACATATTGACCAAAAATGTGTTTCACTTTTTTGGTAAATGCTTTTGGCAAGTTAAGGGCACGGCTATGGGGGCATCTTTTATATTTACTGTCATTGATAGGGTCCAGGGTTCTAATTTTTCTAAAGTGGGCTGGCACACCATACTAAACAATATGGAATCAGGTTGGATTATCAGGCTAGGGGGTTTGTTTAAACCCGGTCTGAATGAATTGTCATAACGGTACATCCAACCAATAATGTTTGTGAATGCTAATGATGTCATGTATTTAAGGACTAAGTTTTTTCATTTGTGCTAATGCATAGAGGAATGCTGTTGCCGAAACCAGTCTGCTTTTTGTTTTTCATGCTACTTAAATAAATAGTTTCAAGTTTTTCACCCATTGTGCTGGACCTTTTTGGGTTTTATTTATTGCCTGGGTTGGTTTGGTCCATGCACATCTGTACGTGCGGGTGTATGTGTTTGGTGGCTCTGAAGTTTTGGCCAATTTTTGCGGTGGCTGCGAATGAGCCGAAGAAGAGGAAGAGGAAGATGGTCTTTTTGTAGACTTGTCACCTTTAGAGGAAGGGGACTTATTTGTAGAAGAGGTACACTGTAAAGCTTCATCAAAGGTTTCAGGAGTCCTTTGAGAATTAGCTTGTTCTTTCTTTCCTGTAAGACACGGGAGGTGAAAGAGTGACAGAAAGTACATCTCTTTTGGAGATGAATGGCCCCCAAACAATAAACAAATATTATGCCCATCAGTAATTGACATTTTTTTTTACATTTCTGGCACTTTTTAAAGCCTGAAGGCTTAGGTTCCTTCTCTCTGCTTTTCTTAGACATCATAAGAAGGAAACACAAAGTACAGTTTTGTACACTTAACATAAATGTAGATGTTCGAGTGTATTCACTGTTGCAGTCATCACACTTGGGGTTATCTGCCTGCAGGTAGCCCTCAGTCAGCCCGAATACCAGAGTCTTGGGATTTCTGCATCGGATGCTTTCTCCTCTTCCATGACATCAGGTCGTCAGGGGGTATAAAACATGCAGCAGACGCCATTACATCAGTTTTTCTTGCCCCAGATGTCAGGAGCCCCCAAACTAGGAAGCAATTACATGGTGTAGAACACCTCCAGTAAACAGAAAATACCATAGCCATAAGATATGGCCAAAAAGAGGATAGGGAGAAAGCACAGAAGTGTCAAGGGGCTAGAGAGAGGGTAAACAGGACTGTAACAGTGAATACACTCTAACATCTACATTTATGGTAAGTGTACACAACTGTACTACGTTCTTCGTGTTTCACTGTTGCAGCCATCATACTTGGGTTGATTCCCAAAGCTGAGGATGGGTGGAGGCAGTCAAGTAATAGTAGGGCTGGCTAGCAGGCCTTGTAAGACTGCTGTGGAAAATCCAGCTCTGGATTTAGAAAAGATAAATAAGTGGTAATGCTTGGTGAAGGTGTGTACAGAACTTCAGGTTGCAGCTTCCAGGATGTCCCTGGTAGGACCTACCCTGAGAAATGCTGCAGAGGTTGAGGTAGCCCTAGTGGAATGAGTTCTGATCCCATGTGGGGTAGGTTTTCCATGGTGTTTGTAGCAGAAATGGATGCAGTGTGCTATCCATTTGGAAATGGTTTGCTTTGAAATGGCCTTGCCCTCTGCACCTGTAGCAAAGCTGACTAGCAGCTGGTTAGTCCTGTCAAGGTAGAATCTGAGTTGTCTGTGCAGGTCCCAAGGAGTGCAGGATCCTTTTCCCTTTATTTTGAGGATTAAGGAAAAAGGTTGGTAAATGGATGGATTGGTTTAGAGCCACAATGGATACCACATTGGGCATAAAAGATGGGTTAGTCCTGAGGCAAACCCTGTGAGCTGAGATGGCCGAGGCATGAATCTTAATAGAAGGGAAAGATAGACCTTTGTGGAGCAGCTCTGCTAGGTAATCTAGGATTTGAGGTAAGGTGAGCGGGCACGGCTGTGTCTTTTCCTTGAGACTGGCTCCAAGAACAGTATCTTTTCCATTTTTCTGCATAGGATTTCCTAGTACTAGGCCTTCTGGCCTCAAGGATGATGTCCAGCACCTGTTTGCTGAGGGTTTCTGGTGGTGTATTCAGGGAATAAGCCAAGCTGCAAGGCTCAGGGTTTGCAGCTGTGGATGCAAAAGCTGTCCCGTCTGATGTAGGTGCCAGGGTGGCACTGCTGCCAGACTGCATAGGAGTGGGCGCCAGTGCTGGCAGGGCCAGTCCGGTGCAATAAGGATTGTCCTTAGTTTGTCCTGTTTGATCTTGAGTAGTACTTTTGAGAGGAGGGGCAGAGAGGAAAGGCATAAATTGAGAGGTTTTCCCATGTAATGGATAGGGCATCCGCTTTCCATGCTTAGCTGTGGGGATTTCTGGTGCAAAATTTGCTCAATTGATGGTTCTGGAGGGAGGCAAAGAGGTCCACCTCTGGTGTCCCCCACCTCTGGGTTAGAAGTTTGAATGAGCTGGGTTCCAGTTTCCACTCGTATGGGTCTAGTAGACGTCTGCTTAAGTCGTCTGCCAGTGAATTTTGTTTGCCTGGCAGGAATTGAGCTTGCAGGTGCACTTTGTTGCTCAAGGCTGTGTTCCACAGTCCCATGGCTAACCTGCAGAGTGGGTAGGAATGAGTTTCCCCCTGCTTATGTACCGCATAGCTGTGGTGTTGTCTGTCTTTATCAAGAGTTGTCCTGGAAGGATAAGGTATTTGAAGGCGGTCAGAGCATTCTGTACAGCTAACATTTTTTTTTTTTATTGATATGTAGGTGAATTTGTCCTGGGCTCCATTTGCCCTGAATGCATTTGCCAGCCATTTGAGCCCCCCATGCATAGTCTGATGTGTCTGTTGTCAGGGTTTGGGTGGCGAGGGGTTGAGTGAAAGGGAGTCCCTTGTGGTTGCAAGCCTCTGCCCACCAAATGAACTCTGCCCTTAGACAAGGAATGATAAGAATAATTGTTTCCAGGTCCTAAGAATGTTGGCACCACATACTTTTTAAGTACCATTGAAGCTTCCTCATATGCAGTCTTGCATATGGAATTAGTAGAATGCATAAGACCATGAACCCTAGGACTTGCAGTATTTTTCTTGCAGATAGCTGGTTCTGGTGGCCATTCGTTTGAAGTAGTTTGTCAAATAAACCTTTTCTGGAGTAAGGAATGCCATCCGGGAAGTTGTGTTCAAGCTTTCTCCCAGGAATACAATCTTTTGGCTGGGCACCAGATGTGATTACTTTTTGTTGAAGGTGTACCCCAGAGAAGTTAGAAGTCTCTTTACAAATGCCAGGTGCTGAAGTAGCAATTCCTGACTGTCCGCCTGAATCAGGCAATCGTCCAAATATTGAAAAATTTGAATATTTCTCTGCCTGCAGTATGCAATGGCTGGAGCCAGGCATTTTGTGAATACCTTGGGTGCAGTACATTAGCCAAAGGGAAGTGCAGAGAACTAATAGTGCATAGAGCCTGCCCTGAAATGTAGATATTTCCTGCAAGATTCCCTTATGGGGATGTGCAGATAAGCTTCTTTTAGGTCTAGGGTGACTAGCCAGGAGTCCTTGGCTAGCATAGGAAGCAGCTGTTGTAGTGTAAGCATTTTGAATTTTGGGACCACCAGGAAGGTGTTGAGAATGGACAGGTCCAGGATAGGGCTCCAAGAGCCCTCTTTTCTGGGCACCAACAGTCTGGAGTAGAAACTCTGTCCACTTTGCTCTACTGGAACAGGCTGACTAGCCCTGATACTGAGAAGAGAAAGTACTTGCTTTTGAGCCTCTGCCCACTGGTTTGGAGGAAGGTCTGGCAACCCGCTTGGGGTTGGCAGTGAGTGGATGTAGAATCTGTATCCCTGAGATACAATGTTTAGGACGCATCAGTCCTGGGTAATGGACATCCAGTTTTTTGCATGCAGGGCGAGTTTTCCTCCTAGGGGTGCAAGTACTTGGGCATTTTATCCATAACGGGGTGGCTTACCACTCCCTGTTTTTGAGGGGGGAGCACTCCATTGCTTAGATCTCTGCGTACACTGAGACTGTAGCCTTGGTGGTCTATTGCCCCTAGGTTTGGACTGAGAAGACCTGGTAGGGACTGGAAAGGACCAGTTTTTAGAAGGCCAAAGCCTGCTGAATCTAGGCAGCTGTACCTGTAAGAAATATTTAACAGTTTGCATAGAGTTAACATTTTCCTCCATCTTTTCAAGAACCTCTTCTGCTTTTGTGCCAAACAAACGTTCGTGGTTTAATGGAGCATCTGGTAATTTTGTTTTGACATGGTCTCGCAAGATTTGTTCTTTAAGCCAAGCATGCCTTCTCAGTACAGACGCAGTGACAGCAGTCTTGCAAGATGCTTCTAGGGCATCAAAATCACACTGCAAAGTATGTTTACTGACTTGGTTTGCAGAATGCATCAACTCTTGTAAGCCTTTATTTTCTACAAAATCTGGAAGCAACAACACTTTTTGTTTAATTAGTTCCATAATATGCTGCTGGTACTTCAACATGTGAAACTGGCAATTTAAAGCCCTGATAGCAAGAGTTGCAGAGGTATACACCTTCTTGCCCCATCTGTCTAAAGCCCTCGAATCCCTGTCTGAATGGGTAGGATTTTTGGCTGTAGTAGCCTTAATACCTTTAGGTCCCTGGGAAATGGTCTTTCGATCCACAGTGGGATAAAGAGAAATTTGTGAGAGTCAGGTACCCTGTAGTACCCGTCAGACTTTCTAGGAGCTGGTGGTAAAGTATCAGGAGTAAGACTGGATTCCATGAAAACATCATCTACAATATCCAGGACAGGGGGTATAGCTAGAGGCCTGTGCTGAGGCAAGTCTAAAAATTCTGAGTCTCTTTTTGGACTGTGGGTAGTCCTGGCATTCCCAGCGAAAGTGCTCTCTTAAGGTATGCAAGGTTTCACCAAAAGAAAACTCCTCTGGAGGGGAGGCAGAGGGAATGGAATCCTCTGCATCTGAATCCTCATAGGTAGATCATGGCATGTCCCGGTAATCAGAGGAATCAGAGTCTGAAGGGAAATCAACTCTGTCTTTTTGAGGGGGAAGGCTGGCTTCCCCTAATTAGAGTTATAAGGTCTTCAGCCATTCAAAGCATTTGTTTCTGTAGCATGGGAGCTTGAGCATGTGCTTTGGTCGTCGGTTTTCTAGGCGTACTGAGAAATCTGGGCCGGAGAAACTCAGTTGTTTTAGTCTGAAATGAAGTAGTCAGTTTAATACGAACATCAGAAGGTCAGAATACACCCTCAAAAGCCGGTGCCTGCGCAGCAGCTCTGGACCCATCCAGGTTAGAGACATCTGCAGGTTCTATAATCGAAGGAGCATCTCGCAGCATACCGGACTCCGAATGGGTCTCAGCAGAGGACTGCAAATCTGTTGAAGCGGGTATCAGGGGCTGCAAAGGCGCCTCACTGAGTACCGGTGGACTGGCGACTAGCTTAATGGAAGCATCGTCAGCAGTTTTGGACCTATGCAGTCTGTATCTGTCTTTATCCTTATGTTTTTTCAGAGGATCGGTAAACGGATGGCTTACCGAAGCCATTTTGGAATACGGAGAAAGACAGTGAAAGAATTTAGCGACAAAGATAGCCCGATGACAAATAGTTTGGGCGTTAAGGCACAAAACCAACAGTGAGGAACATCGTGGTCTGGGCCTAAACAGGTGACACAGTAACAATGAAAATCTCTGTGAGGTATTTGCTTTCCACAGGAAAGACGGTTGTTAACTTTTTCTGACATCGGTTAGAGTAATTAAAAAGATGCCCCAACGGGGTACATAGCTTTAGAAGACTTCAGGTTTGAAACTCGAAAAATGAAAATTTCAGGTAGCGGCCGACCGGCACTTGCGAACTGCTTCGGGCTCCTGCGCGGTAAGAAAAGTTGATGTCATGGCATCGGCTGCGTGTTTTATACCCGACAACCTGACGTCATGAAGAGGCAACAGCATCCAACGAAGAAATCCCAAGACTCTGGTATTCGGGCAGACTGAGGGCTACCTGCAGGCAGATAACCCCAAGTGTGATGACTGCAACAGTGAAACACAAAGAACATCTACTAATACTGACAAAAGGGTAAGCACCAACTACACCTCTATAGAAAAACTAACACACACAATATTTAAATATCCTAACAACACACTAGAATAAAACACAGCACATCTATTAAAGAGAAAGGGAAAAAAACAGTTCTGCCTTTCAAGTTAAACGGGCACTAGGCCCTCTAACTTAAACAGACCTAATAGAGCTACAACAAGGGACATAATAGACAAACTAAAGTGAGCTAATACACACTCTAATCGACTATTCTACAGAAAAATTTGACGGGAAAAAGGAGAAACGGTCTTGCGACTAAACAACGGCCAACAAACACAGTAACAGGATTAAATTGCACACGCAACACTACAGTAGAGAAAAAACTATCTATATTACTAAAGCTAGGCTAATAATTATAGCAAAAGACAAGAAAAATATAAAGTTTTAAACAAACTTAGCCACGGCCAAGGAGAGAGCATCTGAGCTCGTAAAGTGGCAAACGAGATCTGTTGAATTACACAACTGCATGATGGGATACTATTCAGCCATGAGCCAAGTGAAAGACTTTGAGCTAGTGTATTTGGTCGAGTCTCGTTTCCGAACCCAACCAGTAAGAATGAAGGCAAGATAGGACAACATAACATCTGTACGCTCATTGTAAAATAAAGTTTCACAGACAGCCCTGACAATTTAATATTTTAAAAGCTAGATTACTAGAAATAGACATCCTTTTGCCCTAAAGATCTAAATGTTTCCCTCTTTATTGGGGGGAATGGATTACATGAAGCCAAGGACTTTTTATTTGAGCACGCAGCTGGGAAGACCGCAGCTGGGTCAGCAGTCAAATGAGAAAAAGAGCTATTGTGTCAGAGGATACCCCCTATATTTTCTCTGAACCATTTTAGAGACTGCTGGAACAGATACTGGTGACCTGCAAGCAGCTTTATAAACATCTTCCAAGGCCAGGTGGGGGGGTGGGGGGTGTGCTAGCTATAGAAATGGGCATCGCATCCTGTGTAAGGTCATATACCCTGCCTAGTTCTGGGGTAGTTCCCAACTGCTCCCAAGAAAAATCACTAAATCTTGCAATCATAAGAATCAGAGTGACTAGACTCAAAGTCAACTAGAAAAAAAAAATCACCACTGTTCTCAGATTCCTCATCCTCTGAAACAACAGAAAGATCTCTAAGCCAAACTAGCACTGCAACCATGGATGGGAATGCAACCACCACAGTAAGCTGTCTGTAGAACACTCTTAGCCAAGGACACCACATCACCCTTATAATCTGCTATAATTTGATTACCAACTGTACGATGAAGCTTCTGTTTCTTTTTCTTGTGAACTTTACTACTAGATAAAATACCTGCGGACAGAGTACTATGTCTGGCAAAGGGTCTCTTACCCCAGACTACTCCTGTACCTTAAGGGTTTGGTTCTCCTATTCCTGTGTCAGGCACTAGAACAGCCCCAGAGGATTTGTCTAACCCCCTGTTCCATAATGGCTGGCAAAGCTACACTATTAGGAGACAGGACAAAAGGTAATTGGGTCCGAGTACTGGCTTCAACAGAATCACTAGCCATAGCCTGAGGCATACCTTTCTTCAAGTCAGGGGAAACAACACCAGCCATGATAAACTAACAATACTGGATAATGTATCACAATAAGCACTTAAAAGTTTCTTTGTAGTAAGCATGTCACCACACAACTAAACTATGCCAAACTGTGGTATTTTCACAAAAATAATGTTTGAAATATGTTCAGAATTCTTTTAAAACTGACAGATGTTAAATTTCCACCAATAAAGTCCAAATGCCAATGGAACCAATGAGCCAAATCAGTGTTAAAATTAGCTCCATACACCTTAACCATGTTAAACTGCCAAAACATAGTACCACCTAGCAGCAATTTAAACTCTTATTTTATTACCAGAGACAGTAAAATTTCTATAGTACATTCAAATAACTTTATTTGTGGTAAATTCTAAATCAGATGTTATACAAAGAGCAGTCTAAAGTTCTGCAATATTTTCCTGTTAAAAGAAAATAAAGCAGAATTACAGTAAATACATGCCTCTAGTGTCGAACAGCACAGACACACACAGTACGTCTGGCAGAAATATTAGAAGTTTCCTCAAAAACAGTAAAAACAAACATTTATCAAAGATAGAAGCCATATACATGGTGCTACAAGCAAAAAGTCCCACAGGAATTTTTGTAAACACTGATAAAGAAAATGTTGAAATAAATATTTTTTTAAATAAACATAAAAATGGAAAAAAAATAATAAATCTAATAATAAAATGAGAGGAAGGGGGTCTCCAAATTGTGCTTATCTGAGCAGTAAACTGAAAAAAAACAGCACTGATCCTATGAAGGCTCAGATAACTTTCTTTTCTGGATGGCAGAAAAAGAATGAACACTTGTTTCCTTAGACAGTTGAAGGCTTCCCTCTGGATATGCTCAGCCAATTAGCTGTCACAGGAAGAGAGAGAGAGGGGCGAGTCTGAGCATTTGAAAGCTGGCCAATACTAGGTTACTTTGGCACATAATCCAAAATATCACTTAGATAGTGGAAGTGATGACTGGATTCCAAGATAAAAACTACAGATCAGCCTCATGAAATGGTTAAAATGGAGAAAAAAAGAAGTTATGTAATCACCAAAACGTTCCATCTGTGTTGTCGATCTTTGTTCATTCTTGACGAATGGGACTCTGTTCCAGTCCTTGATACCGGCCTGGCTGTTCTACACTTCACGCCAGCCAAAAAACTCTTGAGCTAAGACTCTACTCACAATGCCCCCTTCTCCATTATCTTGGATCGAGTTTGCAGATAAAAGCAAGAGTATACACAACAATTGTAAGTAGAAGCACTGTCCAAGGTAAAAACCCTGTGACAACCCAGAATAAGGGTTTGATCCCCCAGAAAATCTACAGGAGGAGAAGGAGGGTGGAATGTCAAGAATGAATGAAGATCGACAACACAGATGGAACTTTATGGTGCGTACATAACTTCTTTATCTGATGTTGTCAATCTTCATTCATTCTGAAAGAATGGGACAGAGTCCCCAACCACTTCAGACCCTGGGTGGTCTTAATGGAAGGATATTCCTGAAGACCATAGAGTGAAAGGATGCTCTTCCCCTGGAGACCATATCCAATTTGTAATGAGTGATAAAGGTACGAGGTGTAGCCTAAGTTGCAGCTGCACAAATTTCATCCATAGAAGCTTTTGAATGAAAAACTGCTGAAGTGGCAACTGATCTGGTTGATAGAACTTTAACAGGTGCAGATAACCTTTGGTTGTTATGTACATAAATAAAGGTAATACAATTTCTCAGGCATTTAGAGAAGGTCACTTTTGATACAGCTTGTCCCACTGTTGGACCAGAAAGGGAAATGAACAATTGATTTCCTGGACTCTTTAGTCCTTCTCAGCTAAAAAACAGGTCTATGTCAATTAAACGAATGCTTGAAATGTCGAACGTCATATGGTCGAGACCATATGATCGACATTTCAAGTGTTCGAAGAATTACTTTTAACGGCGCCGTACAGTGCAGAATGGGAGGATTTTCCATTTCTGCACTGAAGTGCGGTCTCGGAGTTGGTATATTTAAGTGGGGGTGGGGGGGCCCTGCTCGCACTGTTAAGGTATGTTTTTCTTTCTTTTTATTTATTTATTTATTTATTACATATTCGAACTTCCAAATATCGACCATATGGTCTCGAACATATGGTATTCGATATTTTGGAAGTTCGAATACTTAACATAGAATAAAACAAAATCAAATTACATGACTTTGAATAAAAAAAAACAATCTTGGTATAAATCATATCCAAATAATTGGAAAACAAGTTCTTACCATAAACTATTTAGGTATAACACTAGGTACAAACATTGAAGAAACCTTCATTACAAATTACAAAAACATCATAAACACAATAAAATCTTACGTAGTAAAATGGAATAAAATATACTTAACATTTGAAGAAAGATTACAATTAATAAAGATGATATTATTGCCAAAAATATTATATACTGCTCAAGCAATTCCTGTAATGCCAGAAAAGAGATTTTTAAAAGAAATAAATACATTATTAAATTTTCTTTGGTATCCCAACAAGAACAGAATAGCGCTCACACACCACATTAGACCCTGGAAACTAGGAGGAATAAACTTTCCAGATGTTTAAACAAAGCCTCCATCATTAGAATCATTACAAATTGGGTAGACCCTAATTATTGTTCTAGTTGGAAAACTCTACATACCGTCATCTCTTTAAACGAAAACTCCATTTTTAAAAATCTAATGTTAGATGATAAGACTAATAAGCCATGGCATATCTTATGCATTGGTCTTCAATATAATTTAACAAAACCTACTAAACTAGGATTCTCAAATGACATATAGAACTCATTCAGAAGATTTGTAATTTCTAACATAGACACAAAGCTATGGTTGGATCTCTTACATCCTTTTAGTTCCACACAAAAATTTAAAAACAAAATACATAGGACGGCATTTGTTAACTGCGAAGTGAAAAACTTTATTTGTTGGCAACAGTGTATCAGTAATCAAAAGGTTATAGATCGTATATAATAAGAACATATAATCTTTCCACATCAGATATATTTCAAAGTGTATTACTATATTCACAAGATCTATGCAGAATGATCAATAATTCCTCTTTTAGAGATAGTCCTAAATTTATAAACCATCTATATGACTTATTATATAACAATCAGAATTGGGAAAACCTAACATTGAAATTATATAACATTTTAATAAACTATAAAACTAAAACCAATCAGAAATTTTGGAATTATATTACTAAAGGACATTCAATAAATTTATCTATGGAAAATAAAACTAAAATATTAAATTCTATTAAATTAACATCCAACATGCAATTCTGGAGAATTTACAAATGGAAATTTCTGCAGAGAGCTTTCTACACACCTAACAAATTAGCAAAATTTAATACCTCCAATAACATCATATGTTGGAGATGTTTACAAACTTGCAAAGCAGATTGGATGCATATTTTTTACGATTGTTCCAAAGTCACAAAATTTTGGGAAAAAATTAGTAATTTTTTACAAGCCATATTTTCAGATATATTTGTAGTTTCCAGATCTTTATTCTTGTTGAATGTCAGAGAGTTTAGAACTGAATAACAATAATCTCTATCTGTTATGGAATATACTAGCGAATGCTAGAAAATGTATTTCTAAAAAATGGACATCCACTTCCGAACCATCCTTTGAAGAATTCTTATTACTATTGAAGGAAAGTGCGAAGATGGAATCTAAAGTAAAAGAACTAAGAATATTTCCAAAAACTTGGAATAATAATCCATGGGACAAAATATTATCACTTATTGAGAGATTGAACATGATGAACTCAGTCTCTTCGTAATTGTTGGAGAAGAGAAAAATGTGTTCTTTTTTGTTTGTATGACACCATTCTGATCGGACTGTATAATGTTTTAATCCTTCAGGCCAGTTGTAAATATTGTGTATAGTTAGTAATTTTGCTTCATTTATTAAACAATGTGGTACTTGCGTATTATCATAACCAGATTTTCACTGTCGCGAAATGTGCATACCTCCACAGATCCGAGTGCAGAAACACTTACCACTGTTACTGTAATTCATCAGAAGTGGCTAAAAACTATACATGATTGTTAGGAACAGGAACAATTTAAGAAACCATCTCCCTGTCTTGCGTGCATTGCTTTGCAGATGCATGCCTGATTAAGAATGGCTGCTAATATCCTGTTGATTGCGGTCTTATTATCATCCCCTAAAAATTAAGCAAAGGAGATGTACAGAAGAGCAGCTTCTCTGTTTTCAGTCAGTTCCATCTTGTTTGTTGATGTACCAATCCGCTGACAATGTTGTCTGACTTGATCACAACTGTTCCCAGAGGAAGAACAAATTGAAAGGCTTGCAATGTTAGAAGAACTGCTCTCGTCTCCAGAACACTGATGTGCAAGTTGGCCTCTTGTGGAGACCAAGTGCCTTGGACAGTTCGTCCCAGATAATGCCCCCCCACCCCATCTGGGAGACGTCTGTGTTCACTATGGCCTTGGGCTGCAAGGAAACAAAGGGACAGCCAATTAGGATTTCTTCTGACTGCATCCACCAGGATAGATCCTTTTTGCAACGTCCTGTTACTAAGACTGGGCGAGTCATCGGATGAGCTAGGATGGACCCTTGGGAGGCTAGAAGGAGTCTATATTAGATTTTTGAAACTTTCGTAGCGCGAATCACTATAGGTCAACACCTAGTGATCGATCTATGAAATAATCGAAAATCTAAAAAAAAATAAAATAAAAACACAGAAACAAAGTAAAGGGTGTAGGCATGGGGGCAAGCCCCCCTGCACCCCCCCCCACAACCCCCACTACTAAAATATACCAACTCCAAGATCGAGCTACACTGTAGGAAATGGAAATCTTCCATTTCCACACTGTATTGCACTGAAGTGCGATCTCAGAGTTGGCATACTTAAGTAGCGGGGGGTTGCCCCCCTGCCTACACTCTTTACTTTACTTTTCTGCATTTTTTTTTTTTTTTGGATTTTCGATTATTTCGTAGATTGGTCACTAGGTGCCGACCTACAGTGATTCGCTCTACGAAATTTTTGAAAATATAATATAGACCTGGCTACAAGCCATTAAAGTATCCTCATGTGAAATCTTGCCAAGGGAACCAGGGTGATGGCCGCCATCATAGATCCTAGGACTTGAAGTACTAGTAGAGCGGGCACTTTGTTTTTCATTAAAATGAGCTGTACTTGAGACCTTATATTTTCAAGTCTGGGAAAGGGTAGAGCAACTATACACAAAACTGAGTTGATGCAGGCTCCTATGAATTCTAAGTCCTGAGTGGGAGACAGCTGTGACTTCTCTTTGACGACTGTTTTTCCCAGGGCACTGAACAAGTGTATGATGAAGTCCATGGCTTGAAGCAGTAGATGTCTGGGTAGGGGCGGTGAAGAGTCAGTTGTCTAGATAAGGAAACACCAGGAATCCATGTAGTCTCATGTGAGCTGTAAGTGCTGCCATGCATTTGGTGAACACTCTGGAGGCTGTTGTGAGGCCAAAGGGCAGCGCTCTGAACTCATAATGACTGACTTGCCCCCTAGTCGAAAGCGGAGATACCTTCTTGAGCATTTGGTCATCCTTTTGTGGTAATACGCATCTTGAAGGAGGAGGGGCAGAGAGGAAAGGCATAAATTGAGAGGTTTTCCCATGTAATGGATAGGGCATCCGCTTTCCATGCTTAGCTGTGGGGATTTCTGGTGCAAAATTTGCTCAATTGATGGTTCTGGAGGGAGGCAAAGAGGTCCACCTCTGGTGTCCCCCACCTCTGGGTTAGAAGTTTGAATGAGCTGGGTTCCAGTTTCCACTCGTATGGGTCTAGTAGACGTCTGCTTAAGTCGTCTGCCAGTGAATTTTGTTTGCCTGGCAGGAATTGAGCTTGCAGGTGCACTTTGTTGCTCAAGGCTGTGTTCCACAGTCCCATGGCTAACCTGCAGAGTGGGTAGGAATGAGTTTCCCCCTGCTTATGTACCGCATAGCTGTGGTGTTGTCTGTCTTTATCAAGAGTTGTCCTGGAAGGATAAGGTATTTGAAGGCGGTCAGAGCATTCTGTACAGCTAACATTTTTTTTTTTTATTGATATGTAGGTGAATTTGTCCTGGGCTCCATTTGCCCTGAATGCATTTGCCAGCCATTTGAGCCCCCCATGCATAGTCTGATGTGTCTGTTGTCAGGGTTTGGGTGGCGAGGGGTTGAGTGAAAGGGAGTCCCTTGTGGTTGCAAGCCTCTGCCCACCAAATGAACTCTGCCCTTAGACAAGGAATGATAAGAATAATTGTTTCCAGGTCCTAAGAATGTTGGCACCACATACTTTTTAAGTACCATTGAAGCTTCCTCATATGCAGTCTTGCATATGGAATTAGTAGAATGCATAAGACCATGAACCCTAGGACTTGCAGTATTTTTCTTGCAGATAGCTGGTTCTGGTGGCCATTCGTTTGAAGTAGTTTGTCAAATAAACCTTTTCTGGAGTAAGGAATGCCATCCGGGAAGTTGTGTTCAAGCTTTCTCCCAGGAATACAATCTTTTGGCTGGGCACCAGATGTGATTACTTTTTGTTGAAGGTGTACCCCAGAGAAGTTAGAAGTCTCTTTACAAATGCCAGGTGCTGAAGTAGCAATTCCTGACTGTCCGCTTGAATCAGGCAATCGTCCAAATATTGAAAAATTTGAATATTTCTCTGCCTGCAGTATGCAATGGCTGGAGCCAGGCATTTTGTGAATACCTTGGGTGCAGTACATTAGCCAAAGGGAAGTGCAGAGAACTAATAGTGCATAGAGCCTGCCCTGAAATGTAGATATTTCCTGCAAGATTCCCTTATGGGGATGTGCAGATAAGCTTCTTTTAGGTCTAGGGTGACTAGCCAGGAGTCCTTGGCTAGCATAGGAAGCAGCTGTTGTAGTGTAAGCATTTTGAATTTTGGGACCACCAGGAAGGTGTTGAGAATGGACAGGTCCAGGATAGGGCTCCAAGAGCCCTCTTTTCTGGGCACCAACAGTCTGGAGTAGAAACTCTGTCCACTTTGCTCTACTGGAACAGGCTGACTAGCCCTGATACTGAGAAGAGAAAGTACTTGCTTTTGAGCCTCTGCCCACTGGTTTGGAGGAAGGTCTGGCAACCCGCTTGGGGTTGGCAGTGAATGGATGTAGAATCTGTATCCCTGAGATACAATGTTTAGGATGCATCAGTCCTGGGTAATGGACATCCAGTTTTTTGCATGCAGGGCGAGTTTTCCTCCTAGGGGTGCAAGTACTTGGGCATTTTATCCATAACGGGGTGGCTTACCACTCCCTGTTTTTGAGGGGGGAGCACTCCATTGCTTAGATCTCTGCGTACACTGAGACTGTAGCCTTGGTGGTCTATTGCCCCTAGGTTTGGACTGAGAAGACCTGGTAGGGACTGGAAAGGACCAGTTTTTAGAAGGCCAAAGCCTGCTGAATCTAGGCAGCTGTACCTGTAAGAAATATTTAACAGTTTGCATAGAGTTAACATTTTCCTCCATCTTTTCAAGAACCTCTTCTGCTTTTGTGCCAAACAAACGTTCGTGGTTTAATGGAGCATCTGGTAATTTTGTTTTGACATGGTCTCGCAAGATTTGTTCTTTAAGCCAAGCATGCCTTCTCAGTACAGACGCAGTGACAGCAGTCTTGCAAGATGCTTCTAGGGCATCAAAATCACACTGCAAAGTATGTTTACTGACTTGGTTTGCAGAATGCATCAACTCTTGTAAGCCTTTATTTTCTACAAAATCTGGAAGCAACAACACTTTTTGTTTAATTAGTTCCATAATATGCTGCTGGTACTTCAACATGTGAAACTGGCAATTTAAAGCCCTGATAGCAAGAGTTGCAGAGGTATACACCTTCTTGCCCCATCTGTCTAAAGCCCTCGAATCCCTGTCTGAATGGGTAGGATTTTTGGCTGTAGTAGCCTTAATACCTTTAGGTCCCTGGGAAATGGTCTTTCGATCCACAGTGGGATAAAGAGAAATTTGTGAGAGTCAGGTACCCTGTAGTACCCGTCAGACTTTCTAGGAGCTGGTGGTAAAGTATCAGGAGTAAGACTGGATTCCATGAAAATATCATCTACAATATCCAGGACAGGGGGTATAGCTAGAGGCCTGTGCTGAGGCAAGTCTAAAAATTCTGAGTCTCTTTTTGGACTGTGGGTAGTCCTGGCATTCCCAGCGAAAGTGCTCTCTTAAGGTATGCAAGGTTTCACCAAAAGAAAACTCCTCTGGAGGGAGGCAGAGGGAATGGAATCCTCTGCATCTGAATCCTCATAGGTAGATCATGGCATGTCCCGGTAATCAGAGGAATCAGAGTCTGAAGGAAATCAACTCTGTCTTTTGAGGGGAAGGCTGGCTTCCCCTAATTAGAGTTATAAGGTCTTCAGCCATTCAAAGCATTTGTTTCTGTAGCATGGGAGCTTGAGCATGTGCTTTGGTCGTCGGTTTTCTAGGCGTACTGAGAAATCTGGGCCGGAGAAACTCAGTTGTTTTAGTCTGAAATGAAGTAGTCAGTTTAATACGAACATCAGAAGGTCAGAATACACCCTCAAAAGCCGGTGCCTGCGCAGCAGCTCTGGACCCATCCAGGTTAGAGACATCTGCAGGTTCTATAATCGAAGGAGCATCTCGCAGCATACTGGACTCCGAATGGGTCTCAGCAGAGGACTGCAAATCTGTTGAAGCGGGTATCAGGGGCTGCAAAGGCGCCTCACTGAGTACCGGTGGACTGGCGACTAGCTTAATGGAAGCATCGTCAGCAGTTTTGGACCTATGCAGTCTGTATCTGTCTTTATCCTTATGTTTTTTCAGAGGATCGGTAAACGGATGGCTTACCAAAGCCATTTTGGAATACGGAGAAAGACAGTGAAAGAATTTAGCGACAAAGATAGCCCGATGACAAATAGTTTGGGCGTTAAGGCACAAAACCAACAGTGAGGAACATCGTGGTCTGGGCCTAAACAGGTGACACAGTAACAATGAAAATCTCTGTGAGGTATTTGCTTTCCACAGGAAAGACGGTTGTTAACTTTTTCTGACATCGGTTAGAGTAATTAAAAAGATGCCCCAACGGGGTACATAGCTTTAGAAGACTTCAGGTTTGAAACTCGAAAAATTAAAATTTCAGGTAGCGGCCGACCGGCACTTGCGAACTGCTTCGGGCTCCTGCACGGCAAGAAAAGCTGATGTAATGGCATCGGCTGCGTGTTTTATACCCCTGACAACCTGATGTCATGGAAAAGGTGACAGTATCCAACGAAGAAATCCCAAGACTCTGGTATTCGGGCAGACTGAGGGCTACCTGCAGGCAGATAACCCCAAGTGTGATGACTGCAACAGTGAAACACAAAGAACATCTACTAATACTGACAAAAGGGTAAGCACCAACTACACCTCTATAGAAAAACTAACACACACAATATTTAAATATCCTAACAACACACTAGAATAAAACACAGCACATCTATTAAAGAGAAAGGGAAAAAAACAGTTCTGCCTTTCAAGTTAAACGGGCACTAGGCCCTCTAACTTAAACAGACCTAATAGAGCTACAACAAGGGACATAATAGACAAACTAAAGTGAGCTAATACACACTCTAATCGACTATTCTACAGAAAATTTTGACGGGAAAAAGGAGAAACGGTCTTGCGACTAAACAACGGCCAACAAACACAGTAACAGGATTAAATTGCACATGCAACACTACAGTAGAGAAAAAACTATCTATATTACTAAAGCTAGGCTAATAATTATAGCAAAAGACAAGAAAAATATAAAGTTTTAAACAAACTTAGCCACGGCCAAGGAGAGAGCATCTGAGCTCGTGAAGTGGCAAACGAGATCTGTTGAATTACACAACTGTATGATGGGATACTATTCAGCCATGAGCCAAGTGAAAGACTTTGAGCTAGTGTATTTGGTCGAGTCTCGTTTCCGAACCCAACCAGTAAGAATGAAGGCAAGATAGGACAACATAACATCTGTACGCTCATTGTAAAATAAAGTTTCACAGACAGCCCTGACAATTTAATATTTTAAAAGCTAGATTACTAGAAATAGACATCCTTTTGCCCTAAAGATCTAAATGTTTCCCTCTTTATTGGGGGGAATGGATTACATGAAGCCAAGGACTTTTTATTTGAGCACGCAGCTGGGAAGACCGCAGCTGGGTCAGCAGTCAAATGAGAAAAAGAGCTATTGTGTCAGAGGATACCCCCTATATTTTCTCTGAACCATTTTAGAGACTGCTGGAACAGATACTGGTGACCTGCAAGCAGCTTTATAAACATCTTCCAAGGCCAGGTGGGGGGGGGGGGGGGTGTGCTAGCTATAGAAATGGGCATCACATCCTGTGTAAGGTCATATACCCTGCCTAGTTCTGGGGTAGTTCCCAACTGCTCCCAAGAAAAATCACTAAATCTTGCAATCATAAGAATCAGAGTGACTAGACTCAAAGTCAACTAGAAAAAAAAAATCACCACTGTTCTCAGATTCCTCATCCTCTGAAACAACAGAAAGATCTCTAAACCAAACTAGCACTGCAACCATGGATGGGAATGCAACCACCACAGTAAGCTGTCTGTAGAACACTCTTAGCCAAGGACACCACATCACCCTTATAATCTGCTATAATTTGATTACCAACTGTACGATGAAGCTTCTATTTCTTTTTCTTGTGAACTTTACTACTAGATAAAATACCTGCAGACAGAGTACTATGTCTGGCAAGGGGTCTCTTACCCCAGACTACTCCTGTACCTTAAGGGTTTGGTTCTCCTATTCCTGTGTCAGGCACTAGAACAGCCCCAGTGGATTTGTCTAACCCCCTGCTCCATAATGGCTGGCAAAGCTACACTATTAGGAGACAGGACAAAAGGTAATTGGGTCCGAGTACTGGCTTCAACAGAATCACTAGCCATAGCCTGAGGCATACCTTTCTTCAAGTCAGGGGAAACAACACCAGCCATGATAAACTAACAATACTGGATAATGTATCACAATAAGCACTTAAAAGTTTCTTTGTAGTAAGTATATCCCCACAAAACTAAATTATGCCAAACTGTGGTATTTTCACAAAAAATAATGTTTGAAATATGTTCAGAATTCTTTTAAAACTGACAGATGTTAAATTTCCACCAATAAAGTCCAAATGCCAATGGAACCAATGAGCCAAATCAGTGTTAAAATTAGCTCCATACACCTTAACCATGTTAAACTGCCAAAACATAGTACCACCTAGCAGCAATTTAAACTCTTATTTTATTACCAGAGACAGTAAAATTTCTATAGTACATTCAAATAACTTTATTTGTGGTAAATTCTAAATCAGATGTTATACAAAGAGCAGTCTAAAGTTCTGCAATATTTTCCTGTTAAAAGAAAATAAAGCAGAATTACAGTAAATACATGCCTCTAGTGTCGAACAGCACAGACACACACAGTACGTCTGGCAGAAATATTAGAAGTTTCCTCAAAAACAGTAAAAACAAACATTTATCAAAGATAGAAGCCATATACATGGTGCTACAAGCAAAAAGTCCCACAGGAATTTTTGTAAACACTGATAAAGAAAATGTTGAAATAAATATTTTTTTAAACAAACATAAAAATGGAAAAAAAATAATAAATCTAATAATAAAATGAGAGGAAGGGGGTCTCCAAATTGTGCTTATCTGAGCAGTAAACTGAAAAAAAACAGCACTGATCCTATGAAGGCTCAGATAACTTTCTTTTCTGGATGGCAGAAAAAGAATGAACACTTGTTTCCTTAGACAGTTGAAGGCTTCCCTCTGGATATGCTCAGCCAATTAGCTGTCACAGGAAGAGAGAGAGAGGGGCGAGTCTGAGCATTTGAAAGCTGGCCAATACTAGGTTACTTTGGCACATAATCCAAAATATCACTTAGATAGTGGAAGTGATGACTGGATTCCAAGATAAAAACTACAGATCAGCCTCATGAAATGGTTAAAATGGAGAAAAAAAGAAGTTATGTAATCACCAAAACGTTCCATCTGTGTTGTCGATCTTTGTTCATTCTTGACGAATGGGACTCTGTTCCAGTCCTTGATACCGGCCTGGCTGTTCTACACTTCACGCCAGCCAAAAAACTCTTGAGCTAAGACTCTACTCACAATGCCCCCTTCTCCATTATCTTGGATCGAGTTTGCAGATAAAAGCAAGAGTATACACAACAATTGTAAGTAGAAGCACTGTCCAAGGTAAAAACCCTGTGACAACCCAGAATAAGGGTTTGATCCCCCAGAAAATCTACAGGAGGGGAAGGAGGGTGGAATGTCAAGAATGAATGAAGATCGACAACACAGATGGAACTTTATGGTGCGTACATAACTTCTTTATCTGATGTTGTCAATCTTCATTCATTCTGAAAGAATGGGACAGAGTCCCCAACCACTTCAGACCCTGGGTGGTCTTAATGGAAGGATATTCCTGAAGACCATAGAGTGAAAGGATGCTCTTCCCCTGGAGACCATATCCAATTTGTAATGAGTGATAAAGGTACAAGGTGTAGCCTAAGTTGCAGCTGCACAAATTTCATCCATAGAAGCTTTTGAATGAAAAACTGCTGAAGTGGCAACTGATCTGGTTGATAGAACTTTAACAGGTGCAGATAACTTTTGGTTGTTATGTACATAAATAAAGGTAATACAATTTCTCAGGCATTTAGAGAAGGTCACTTTTGATACAGCTTGTCCCACTGTTGGACCAGAAAGGGAAATGAACAATTGATTTCCTGGACTCTTTAGTCCTTCTCAGCTAAAAAACAGGTCTATGTCAATTAAACGAATGCTTGAAATGTCGAACGTCATATGGTCGAGACCATATGATCGACATTTCAAGTGTTCGAAGAATTACTTTTAACGGCGCCGTACAGTGCAGAATGGGAGGATTTTCCATTTCTGCACTGAAGTGCGGTCTCGGAGTTGGTATATTTAAGTGGGGGGGGGGCCCTGCTCGCACTGTTAAGGTATGTTTTTCTTTCTTTTTATTTATTTATTTATTTATTACATATTCGAACTTCCAAATATCGACCATATGGTCTCGAACATATGGTATTCGATATTTTGGAAGTTCGAATACTTAACATAGAATAAAACAAAATCAAATTACATGACTTTGAATAAAAAAAAACAATCTTGGTATAAATCATATCCAAATAATTGGAAAACAAGTTCTTACCATAAACTATTTAGGTATAACACTAGGTACAAACATTGAAGAAACCTTCATTACAAATTACAAAAACATCATAAACACAATAAAATCTTACGTAGTAAAATGGAATAAAATATACTTAACATTTGAAGAAAGATTACAATTAATAAAGATGATATTATTGCCAAAAATATTATATACTGCTCAAGCAATTCCTGTAATGCCAGAAAAGAGATTTTTAAAAGAAATAAATACATTATTAAATTTTCTTTGGTATCCCAACAAGAACAGAATAGCGCTCACACACCACATTAGACCCTGGAAACTAGGAGGAATAAACTTTCCAGATGTTGAAACAAAGCCTCCATCATTAGAATCATTACAAATTGGGTAGACCCTAATTATTGTTCTAGTTGGAAAACTCTACATACCGTCATCTCTTTAAACGAAAACTCCATTTTTAAAAATCTAATGTTAGATAAGACTAATAAGCCATGGCATATCTTATGCATTGGTCTTCAATATAATTTAACAAAACCTACTAAACTAGGATTCTCAAATGACATATAGAACTCATTCAGAAGATTTGTAATTTCTAACATAGACACAAAGCTATGGTTGGATCTCTTACATCCTTTTAGTTCCACACAAAAATTTAAAAACAAAATACATAGGACGGCATTTGTTAACTGCGAAGTGAAAAACTTTATTTGTTGGCAACAGTGTATCAGTAATCAAAAGGTTATAGATCGTATATAATAAGAACATATAATCTTTCCACATCAGATATATTTCAAAGTGTATTACTATATTCACAAGATCTATGCAGAATGATCAATAATTCCTCTTTTAGAGATAGTCCTAAATTTATAAACCATCTATATGACTTATTATATAACAATCAGAATTGGGAAAACCTAACATTGAAATTATATAACATTTTAATAAACTATAAAACTAAAACCAATCAGAAATTTTGGAATTATATTACTAAAGGACATTCAATAAATTTATCTATGGAAAATAAAACTAAAATATTAAATTCTATTAAATTAACATCCAACATGCAATTCTGGAGAATTTACAAATGGAAATTTCTGCAGAGAGCTTTCTACACACCTAACAAATTAGCAAAATTTAATACCTCCAATAACATCATATGTTGGAGATGTTTACAAACTTGCAAAGCAGATTGGATGCATATTTTTTACGATTGTTCCAAAGTCACAAAATTTTGGGAAAAAATTAGTAATTTTTTACAAGCCATATTTTCAGATATATTTGTAGTTTCCAGATCTTTATTCTTGTTGAATGTCAGAGAGTTTAGAACTGAATAACAATAATCTCTATCTGTTATGGAATATACTAGCGAATGCTAGAAAATGTATTTCTAAAAAATGGACATCCACTTCCGAACCATCCTTTGAAGAATTCTTATTACTATTGAAGGAAAGTGCGAAGATGGAATCTAAAGTAAAAGAACTAAGAATATTTCCAAAAACTTGGAATAATAATCCATGGGACAAAATATTATCACTTATTGAGAGATTGAACATGATGAACTCAGTCTCTTCGTAATTGTTGGAGAAGAGAGAAAAATGTGTTCTTTTTTGTTTGTATGACACCATTCTGATCGGACTGTATAATGTTTTAATCCTTCAGGCCAGTTGTAAATATTGTGTATAGTTAGTAATTTTGCTTCATTTATTAAACAATGTGGTACTTGCGTATTATCATAACCAGATTTTCACTGTCGCGAAATGTGCATACCTCCACAGATCCGAGTGCAGAAACACTTACCACTGTTACTGTAATTCATCAGAAGTGGCTAAAAACTATACATGATTGTTAGGAACAGGAACAATTTAAGAAACCATCTCCCTGTCTTGCGTGCATTGCTTTGCAGATGCATGCCTGATTAAGAATGGCTGCTAATATCCTGTTGATTGCGGTCTTATTATCATCCCCTGAAAATTAAGCAAAGGAGATGTACAGAAGAGCAGCTTCTCTGTTTTCAGTCAGTTCCATCCTGTTTGTTGATGTACCAATCCGCTGACAATGTTGTCTGACTTGATCACAACTGTTCCCAGAGGAAGAACAAATTGAAAGGCTTGCAATGTTAGAAGAACTGCTCTCGTCTCCAGAACACTGGTGTGCAAGTTGGCCTCTTGTGGAGACCAAGTGCCTTGGACAGTTCGTCCCAGATAATGCCCCCACCCCATCTGGGAGACGTCTGTGTTCACTATGGCCTTGGGCTGCAAGGAAACAAAGGGACAGCCAATTAGGATTTCTTCTGACTGCATCCACCAGGATAGATCCTTTTTGCAACGTCCTGTTACTAAGACTGGGCGAGTCATCGGATGAGCTAGGATGGACCCTTGGGAGGCTAGAAGGAGTCTATATTAGATTTTTGAAACTTTCGTAGCGCGAATCACTATAGGTCAACACCTAGTGATCGATCTATGAAATAATCGAAAATCTAAAAAAAAATAAAATAAAAACACAGAAACAAAGTAAAGGGTGTAGGCATGGGGCAAGCCCCTGCACCCCCCCCCACAACCCCCACTACTAAAATATACCAACTCCAAGATCGAGCTACACTGTAGGAAATGGAAATCTTCCATTTCCATACTGTATTGCACTGAAGTGCGATCTCAGAGTTGGCATACTTAAGTAGCGGGGGGTTGCCCCCCTGCCTACACTCTTTACTTTACTTTTCTGTATTTTTTTTTTTTTTGGATTTTCGATTATTTCGTAGATTGGTCACTAGGTGCCGACCTACAGTGATTCGCTCTACGAAATTTTTGAAAATATAATATAGACCTGGCTACAAGCCATTAAAGTATCCTCATGTGAGATCTTGCCAAGGGAACCAGGGTGATGGCCGCCATCATAGATCCTAGGACTTGAAGTACTAGTAGAGCGGGCACTTTGTTTTTCATTAAAATGAGCTGTACTTGAGACCTTATATTTTCAAGTCTGGGAAAGGGTAGAGCAACTATACACAAAACTGAGTTGATGCAGGCTCCTATGAATTCTAAGTCCTGAGTGGGAGACAGCTGTGACTTCTCTTTGACGACTGTTTTTCCCAGGGCACTGAACAAGTGTATGATGAAGTGTATGATGAAGTCCATGGCTTGAAGCAGTAGATGTCTGGGTAGGGGCGGTGAAGAGTCAGTTGTCTAGATAAGGAAACACCAGGAATCCATGTAGTCTCATGTGAGCTGTAAGTGCTGCCATGCATTTGGTGAACACTCTGGAGGCTGTTGTGAGGCCAAAGGGCAGCGCTCTGAACTCATAATGACTGACTTGCCCCCTAGTCGAAAGCGGAGATACCTTCTTGAGCATTTGGTCATCCTTTTGTGGTAATACGCATCTTGAAGGCTTATAGAGCAACAGCCAATCATTTTCCCCAAGGAAGGGGAGAAGAGACTGAACTGTGACCATCTGGAATTGTTTCTGCTGAACAAACTTTTCAGAAGGCTGAGATCCAATATCAGCCTCCAGTCCCCCATCTTCAGATGAAAAAAGGATGGAAGGCACAACAGCCGAAGTAGAAGTGTTGAAAAATACTTTTTCGCTGCCAAAGTTCAAATTCAAGAATCCAAGGTCCGAACTTCTTCAGAACAACTGAATGTAATACAAAATCAGTAGTTCTGAATTTTCTGTAGTACAAAATCACAGTTTTTGCTGTGTATATTTATTTTACATTATTTTTACTAATGATTTTTATTTTGATGGTTAATCTTCTTAGGTTTCCTTTAAGAAACAGATCAGAATTTGTCAATGTGTAATTAATTAATTAAGTTAATTGGCACTTTTTATGATGACTTGGATGATATTTAAAGGATTTTGTATTACATTCAGTTGTTCTGAAGAAGTTCGTTAAGACGAACGAAACCTAGGTCGACGTTGTTATTGTGTGTGTCTTAATAAACCTGTTTTTACGTTTATGGACCTTGGATTCTTGAATTTGAACTTTGGCAGCGAAAAAGTATTTTTCAACACTTCTACTTCGGCTGTTGTGCCTTCCATCCTTTTTTCATCTGTAGGTTTTGTTTCCAGTCCCCCATCTTCTTTGGCACTAAAAAGAACCTGGAGTAAAATCCAGATCCTATCTGGTCTGGCAGGACTTCTTGGATGACTCTTTTTCTATCAGCTTTTGAACTTCTATGGCTGCTTGATCCCTCTGGCTGGGTGGAACATCAAGGATTTTTCTCAATGATCTCAGGAAAAGGGTGAAGGGTATTTGACAGCCTCTGGTAATGATTCTCTGCACCCAAGTGTTGAAGGTTGTCACCAGGCTGTCAAGTGCAGTTGAGAGTCTTCCCCTGACTGGTTCCAGAGGTTATCAATCGGGCATCCTTTCAGGAGGGCTGGTAGGAATGTCAAGAGAAAGAGTCTCTGGAACCCTGGTTTTGTGGGCCACCTCTGCCTCGCATTTGGCGTCTTCCATCTGAGCTCCCCCCTCTGCCCCAAGGGAGCCACTGAAATGTGTGTCCTGGAAAGGCCCCTGGGACTTTTTGAACCACATCTTTCCATTCCTCTGACTCCTGGAGTAGGATCGTTGAGGAGTAGAAAAAAACGAATGCCCACAGCAGACAGGGTCTTTCATAGGTTGGTACTAGGCTATCAGCCCTAGGGCCTATACAAGCCTAGCCATAACAATTCCCTGGCTATTTCTTCCCACGCTATTTACTTCCCTGGACCCCTGTCTAGCAGGGCGACTGACGTGATCCCCGGGGTGAATTTCCTTTCTCCCATCCAATAGTCAAGGTTCCTTTTGAAGAGGACCAAAGAGGCTCTCTGCTTGACATGTATGGGTAATCTATTCCAGAGTCTGGGGAGTCTCTGGGTCAGGAACCTATCCCTCCAGCATGTTTTGTTTATTGTGATGACAAGGTTTACATCCCTGGAGCATGTGGCTCTGAGGGATTGGGATTTCTTTAAGTGTAGCATGTCCAACAGCTCTGGGTTTGACATGGCCTTTTATGTTAAGCAAAGATCGCCTCTGAGTAGACGATATGCGACAGAGTATAGCTGGAGTTTTTTAAGGCGGTCAGCAAAGGGCATCTGCTTTAGGCCTGTGATTCTTTTAATGAGGTATTTCTGTGGCCTTTCCAGTTGTTGCAGATGTCTTGAGAGGTACATACCAACTGGGGCATTGTATTCTATAATGGGTCTAATGAGGGATGAGTACAGTGGGACAATGACCTCATTTTTTCTGGATGAAAAGCCCTTAGTGATGAGGTGTGCCACATAGAAGGATTTCCTGACTGTTGTGTTGATGTGGTTATCGAAGGTGAGACCACTGTCCACCTGTGTCCCCAAGTCTCTTATCAAACTTTCGGTGTTTAGTGTACTGCCACATATATGGTAATTCACGGATACATGTTTTTTCCCAAAGGAGATAACTATACATTTCTTGGCATTGAGCTTGAGCCCATGGCTCTGGCACCAAGCATCTGTTTCTGTAAGGCCCTTTTGTAGAGTATCCACATCATTTGGGGATTCAATTATGGCTCCCAGTTTGCAGTCATCTGCAAACTTTGTTATCCAGAGTCCCTTAGTGTTGGCCTGTACTTCAGAGAAGTAGATGCCAAACAAGAGCGGTCCCAGGACTGAACCCTGAGGTACTCCACTTGTCACTTGTCTGGAGCTGGATTTGGAGTCGGCTACTTTTACAGTGTGGGTTCTATCAGTAAGCCAGTTAGCAACTCATTGGGTGACGTAGGGATTAATGCCCAAATTAGTAAGTTTATCTATGATTCCAGAGTGGGGGATGGTGTCAACGGCCTTGGCAAGGTCTAGATAGGCTGTGTGGACCACCTTACCCTTGTCCATGGCTCTGGAGACTGATTCGAATAAGTCAATCAAGTTCAGGAGACAAGATCGGCCCTTCACGAACCCAAACTGGGTGGGGTCCAGTGTTTGAAGGTTGCCAATGTCTTTGTTTATAAGTTCCATGATAATACGCTCCATGGCCTTGCAGATAAGGCTTGTCAGACTGATGGGATGGTAGTTTCCGGGATCCAAAGTGGATCCCCCCTTGTGGAGTGGGATAACTGTAGCTGTGCGCCACTCAGTGGGCACAAAACCTGAGGTGAGGCTATGATTAAACATGACACTTAGGTGAGGTGCCAGTTCATATTGTAGTTCATGTAGTACACAGACCGGGATGTCATCTGGTCCCATGGATGCTGTATTCTTAGCTTTGGAGAGTGCGTTTTTTACCTGTGTGGCCGTTATTACCAGAATTTGGCAATCTTCCGGTATTGAGATGGGCCATTTAGGGGGTGAGAGGGGGGTGAAGTTGGCACTGAATCAATCTGCCAGGATATTGGCAATATCCTTGGGATCAGTATATTTAATGCCATTCTGTTTTAGCTCAGAGCAGATCTGACCATTGCCATTTAGATTCTTGACATAGTTATAGAATGCCTTGTTGTTGTCTTTGGAATCTTTGGCAATTTTATTTTCGTAACTAGCTTTGGAGGATTTTATGAGGGATCTCAGTTTCTTACTGAGGCTGGTAAGGAAGTTTTCCATCCTTCTCACACTTGGCTCATGTGTCCTTCACCTTGGGGCCAAACAAAGATGATCCGTCAAAAGGAGCATCGATGAAAGGAAGACTTGAATGGCTCCACAAATTCACACAAGCGCATCCAGGCATGGCGCGTTATGGGAACTCCAGAACCCTCTGCTCTAGTCATGCCTTTGGCTGTGTGTGTGCAATGAGCCACATGGATGAGTTTGATATAGACTCCAGAGTGGCTAGCTGAGAAGTGACCTTGTCTTGCACCTTGTCAGACACTGCTTCTGCGAGAGTATCTGATAACTCCTTAATCAGATCTCTCTGAAGTTTAGTAAAATGTGCCATAAAGTTAAAAGACCTGAGTGTGAAGGTCAATGAAGTGCAGACCCGCTTTCCAAATCTGTCCATCATCCTAGACTCCTGGTTAGGAGGGTGGACAGTAGAACTCTCATCGGTAAGTTCTTTCTTGGTGGCAGCCGCCACCACTATGGCATCTACTGCTATACCCTTGGCCCAGTATTGGTGGTCTTTGGGAGGTGATAAAATTTTGTCCGGTCTCTGGGGAATAGGCACTATGGAGTCAGAGGCCTTTCGAGCCTGCTGTGTGATCAGCTTAAGATCGTCAATGGGTAGGGTCACCCAGAAAATAGATGGTCAAGCACCAAACACTTGTAAGTACTCAGATTCCTCTGAGGTCGGGTCTTGGGGCTTCCATTTACCCCTCTGCTTGAGGATCTCTAGGATGTCTCCAAAGGAGACTTCTTCATGGGTGACTGGGGTAAACCTTCCCCTTCATCGAAATCCATGTCATCAGTGACAGATTCTTCCGGGGAATCTAGGTGCTTCCTCTTACACATCTTCTTACGGGGTGGGGGGTGGTCCTCAGCAGGGATCTCTGAGGAAGACTCAGAAGAAGAGGGGCCCTGTGCTGGGGTAACTTAAAATGTCAGTGCTCGCTGTCCTGTAATAGAAATCGATGCCAACTCTGGACCAGAAGATATGGTAATGTGACACTCCGATGCAGCAGGAACCATTAGGGAGCCGGCAGAGGCTAAAGTCCTCTCCATAACCTGAAGGCAGGACCTCCACCCAGAAGAGGAATGGGAACCTGGAACGGTGAAAGACAACCTAGGAATGGGGGTAACACCCCACCCCAAGAGTACACCGTCCAAAGTAGGAGCCAGGGAAGGACCCGCAACTGACAAGGTCCCGCGAGCCAAGTTCGGCTGTGTATAAAAAACAGGAGCCGATCCAAGACCTTCGGAACCGGGAGTGGAGTCGCTGCCCACAGAATCTGTTGGTTCAGAGGATGTAACCAAATTAGTCAGAGCAACATCTGGTGCTGAGGTAGGGGCACCTAATGGCACAACAACAGTTGGTACTGGAGGAGTCAAAGTGCTGGGCTCTGAAGTAGAAGAGAAGACAAAAGAGGAGTCCATGGAGAAGATAGCCCAACTCCAGGAGGGACAGGGGCCTGAGAAGGGGCCGGAAATACCTCTGGCTGCCAACAGCTGATCCACCAATCTCGCAACATCTACCTCAGAGAGACTCCTGGAGGATCAAATGGACAATCCTGAAGGGGACTCAGGTTGTTCCAGAAAGGGACTGGGCAGCTAGCCCACAAAAGGGTCTATGAAAGGTGAATACCTCATCCTGGAAAAAAGACTTGGGTCTGCTTTCAGCACCGGGGGGGGGGGATGGGGGGGTGGGCACAGCCTGTTGAGGTGCTGTTGGAGAAGTAGGCACAGAACCAGAAACAAAAGAAGGCAGTGCTGATGCTTGTGCCAAAGGCACCATAGTGGCAATAGTCGGTGCCAATGATTCTTTAAGTTAAAGTTTATTGGTACCTTTGCTTTCAGTTCTGTGGAGGTAGTCGGAACCTTACCCTTATGATTTTCTGCCACCGGTGCCATGGGCAAAGCATGCAAGTGGCTCTTCTTTTTGACAGGGTCTGATTTGGGATCAGACTTGGATAAAGCTTCACGAATGGCAGTTTTTAACAAGCCCTTCAAAATGAGCTTATTCTGATGATCAACAATTAGCATATAACAGAACAAGCTAAATACACCAAGACACGCACACAAAAGACAGAAGGAAGGTCTACCAACTATGGTAGTGTAGAAATACCAAAAGGCATAACAGAAAAAAAGAGGGAAGGAAAGTACCAATGATGGTACTAAGAAATACCACAAATGGTAAAAGGGGCAGAAGAGGAGTTACCAACCATGGTGATGGAGATTATCAGAGGTAAGGTGTAGAGTATTCAAACACGCACAATTGAAAAATTACAAGGTATAACCCAGAAATGTATATCTATTTATCTATAGAAAGAGAAAAACAAAGAAAGAGCCCAATACGGAAAACTTTTTAAAGACTTAGCTGAGAGCAACAGCTGATGCATCTTGCTGACAGAGCAGCAAACAAGATCTGAGGCAATGGAGACGGGCATTGTGGGTAGAGTCTTAGCTTGAGAGCTTTTTGGTTGATGCAAGCTGTATAAAGACAGAGCCAGTTTTGAGAGTCTTGAGGGTCTCACTCATCAAGAATGAATGAAGACTGACAACATCAGATTGTAAGTTTCTCCAGTACAAAACTTAAGAACCCAAGGAGGAGCCACCTGTCTTCTAGGTGGATGGATATGCAAAACCCTTTTCAAAAACTGTTTGAATTGAGGCTGGGTAGGAAAGGGTGGAGATCTATGGGCAGACAAGGAGAGATGGCTGAACGGTGAATCTATTTAACAGCAAAAAAGGCCAGAGGATAACAAATCACACAAATACTGCTGGACCAGAGGCACATGGGCCTGAAAATGATTCTTGTTCTTGCTTTGGCACCAACTACAACTCTTCCATTTACCCATATATCATTTTTAGTGACAGGTTTCTTAGCCTCTTTTAATACCTGCGGCACATCATCAGAAAAAAAGGTGCCTAAAAGGTATTAAAAACACTATTATCCAAGCAGTCGATTAAAGAAATTAAAGTTTGTGGTTATAAAACAACCCCTGGCTTGTGTGAGTCCATTCTGTGAGAAAGTGAGTGGTAACTTCTCTTAGCCATTTTCAAATGAAGGGAGAACCACTACTGTCTGAGCCAAAAGGGGGTTACCACAATTATTCTGGGGAAGTCCTTATGAACTTTTAGGAAAAAAATGGTTACCGGAGGAAAGATTAAAAAAACATACAGAAAAATTCCCTTACATGGGGATGAAAAGGCATCTGTCTTCCAGGCCTTTGTACAACGAGTCCTGGAGCAGAATTTCTTTAGCTGTCTGTTATGAAGTGAAGCAAACAGATCTATTTGAGGAGTTCCCACAGTTGGATCAATTCCTGGAAGATCCCTGGGTTAAACTTCCATTCATGAGGGTCTGTCCTGGTTCTGCTCAACTTGTCTGCACTTGGTAGCTCAAGGCTGCGTTTCACAATGCCATGGTTAGTCTGCAGAGGGGGTAAGAATGTGTACCCCCCTGCTTGTTTATGTACCACATAACAGTGGTGCTATCCGACTTTACCATTAGTTGTCCTGGAAGAATGTGGTTCTTGCAGGCTGTCAGAGCATTCTGCACAGCTAACATTTCTTTTTGACTGATATTCAGGTGCATTTGACTTGGGTTCCATTTGCCCTGAATGCACTTCCCTGCCAGGTGAGCCCCCCATGCATAGTCTGATGCATCTGTTGTTAGGGTTTGGGGGGCATGGGGTGGTGTGAAAGGTAGTCCCTTGTTTTGGTGACACGCCTCTGCACACCAAAGGAACTCTAGGCATAGGCAAGGTACGATAGGAATCATTGCTTCTAGATCCTGAGAATGTTGACACCATAGGCTTTTTAGATACCACTGTAGTTTCCTCATATGCAGTCTTGCATATGGAATTAGAAGAATGCGGGAGGCCATGAACCCAAAGGCTTGCAGTATTTGTCTTGCAGATAGCAGGGTTTTTGTGGCCACTTGTTTGAAGTAGGTTGTCAGATGAATTTGTTTCTCTGACGTGAGGTAAGCCATCTGGGAAGTTGTATTCAAGGTTGCTCCCAGGAATATAATTTGCTGACAGGGTACCAGGTGTGATTTCTTTTCATTTATGGTGTACCCCAGACAAGTTAGAACCTTTTGTACAAAGGCTAGATGATTCAAAAGTATGTCCTGGCTTTCTGCCTGAATTAGACAATCGTCCAGGTAAGGGTATATTTGAATATTTCTTTGTCTGCAAAATGCAATAACTGGAGCATAGCACCTTGTGAATACCCTGAGCGCAGTAGATAAGCCAAAGGGCAGTGCAGAGAACTGACAGTGCGTATAGCCTGCTTTGAAGCGTAGGTATCTTCTGCAAGATTCCCTGATTGGGATGTGCAAGGTAATGCTTCTTTTAAATCTAGTGTTGCCAACCAGGCATATTTGCCTAGCATAGGAAGTAATTGGTGAAGAGTCAGCATCTTTAATTTTGGAATCTCCAAAAAGGTGTTTAGAGTAGACAGGTCCAGGACAGGACGCCATGAATTGCCTTTTATGGGTACCAGGAAAAGTCACGAATAGAAACCTTGTCCCTTTTCCTCTTCTGGTACCAGCTGAATAGCCCCCATGCTTAAGAGAGAAAGTACTTGTTTTTGGGCCTCTGCCCACTGATTTGGGGGTAGGTCCGGCCACGGTGTTGGCAACGTGTGGAAGTGAAATCTGTATCACTGGGACACTATATTTAAAACCCATTTGTCCTGGGTAATGAGTTCCCAATTCTTTGCATGAAGAGCAATCTTTCCCCCCCAAAGGGGCAGTCAGTTGATAAGTGTTTGGAAATTTTAAAAGGAAGTCATTGAGACAGTTTACCATGGGGGGGGGGGCTTATTCCTGCATTTGGAAGTGGAAGCCACCCACTGCTTAGTTCTGTGTGTCCCCTGGGACTGAAACCTGGGGTTTTTATTGTGTCTGGGTTTGGCTTGAGAAGGGCTGGAAAGGACCAATTCTTAGAGTGCCAGTGCCTACTAAATCTAGGAGGCTAAACTTGTAAGAAATCTTTAACAGTTTGCATAGATTTAGCTTTATCTTCCATCTCTTTAAGAAGTTCCTCAGCCTTGTTGCCAAACAGGCGGCCCTGACTTAAGGGAGCATCCAACAATTTAGCTTTAACATGATCAGGCAAAGACTGCTCCTTAAGCCAAGCATGCCTTCTGAGCACAGACCCAGTAACAGCAGCCCTGCAAGGGGCCTCTAATGAATCAAAACCACATTGCAAAGAATGTTTTCAAACTTGTTCAGCAGAATGCATTAAATCCTGTAATTCTTTATTTTCCACACAGTCAGTAATCAACATCATTTTCTGTTTAAGCAGTCCAACAACATGTTGCTGATACTTTAACATATGAAACTGGCAGTTTGACGCCCTAACGGCCAAGGTTGCCGAAGTGTAAACCTTCTTACCCCATCTATCCAGCATCCTGGAGTTTCTATCAGAAGGGGTATGATTTTTAGCAGTAGAAGCCTTAATGCCCTTGGGCCCCTGTGAAACGGTCTCTGGATCTGCAATAGGATTTTTAAAAAGGAACTTGTGTGACTCAGGGACCCTGTAGTATCTGTCAGGTTTTCTGGGAGCAAGAGGCAAGGAATCAGGGGCCAAACTAGATTCTGGAAAAGCATCATCAACAATGTCTAGTACAGGAGGAATAGCTAAAGGCCTATGCTGAGGTAGGAGAAGGAAATCCCTAAGCCTCTTTTTTGAATCAGAAAAATCCTGGCTTTCCCAGTGGAAATGCTCCCTTAGAGTATATAAGGTTTCCCCAAAAGAAAAATCCTCAGGAGGGTTAGCAGAGGGAATGGTGTCCTCTGCATCAGAATCTTCATAAGTAGATAAGGGCAAATCCAGATCATCAGAAGAATCAGAAAAAAAACAGAATCCTGGTCAGAAGATTCATAAGCAACTTCAGCCCTAAGCCTCTTAGAAGGGGGGGGGGGGTTGGGTACCCCTGATTAGATCTTCAGCCATTCTTATCATTTGTTTTTCAGGCATAGAGGCCTGAGCATGTGGCCCGGGCATCAGTTTTTTAGGCATGGTTCGAGATTTAGGCCTAAGTCAAAAAGGAGGCGTCAGTTTAATATGCAAGTCCGTAGGCCTGAATACACCCCTCAGAAGCCGGTGCCTGCACAGCGGCTCTGGACCCATCCAAGGTAGAGACATCCACAGGTTCCACAGTTGAAGCATCTCGCGGCATACCGGACTCCGAATGGGTCTCAGTAGAGGCCTGAGAGTCAGAAGTAGCGGGTATCAGGGGCTGCGAAAGCACCTCACTGAGTACCTGTGAACTGGCGACTGGCTTAGGAGAAGCGTCGTCGGCAGTTTTGGACCTCAGTGGCCTGTCTCTGTCTTTATCTTTGCGTTTTTTGGAATCCCGGTAGTCGGACGGCTAACTGACAACATTTCTGGATAATTAAACTGAGAACCAAAATATTTAGAGGAGAAAATATACCGACGACGGATAGTGCGCTGATTAAATAAGGCACAAAACCGACAGCAAAGTACATCGTGGTCAGGGCCTAGGCAAGAAATACAGTACGAATGAAAATCTTTATGAGGTATTTGCTTTCCACAAGTAATGCAATTATTAACTTTTACTGACATCGGTAAGGAGTAAGAAAATGTTTCCCCAATGGGGTACTTAGCTTTAGTTGAAGACTTCGGTTCTGAAACTCGAAAATGAAAATTCCACGAGTTGGCCGAACGGCACTTGAGAATTGCTTCTGCTTCGGGCACCGCACAGCAAGAAAGACTGATGTAATGGCATCGGCTGCATGTTTTAGACCCCTGACGACCTGACGTCATGGAAGAAGGGACAGCAACCGACGCAGGACACAAGACTTTGTTAATCAGGCCGACTGAGGGCTACCTGCAAGCAGATAATGCAAATGTAATGACTGCAACAATGAAACCTGAAAAACATCCCAAGTGTTTGAAGTTATCTGGTGCTAAAGAGGGAAGTGAAGACCTAGACCAATGAACATTTTTACTGAAATATCAGGGACAGGAGGAGAAAAACCATGAAGGGTCACAGTCTGTCTGCTTTTTTTAAACTGTCCTTGGCTATTGAAGGATATTCTCTCTTTTTTTTGAGCCTCCTTGCCATTGCTTTCTAAAATTTTATTTATCTGTGCCTTGCTAACACTGTTTACGGTTTCCTATAAAAGGATCTTGAACTGGAAGAAAAGTTTCTATTACAGTTTGGCACTAGTGGTTCAATAATCTGAGTGACCCCATGAATTGACTTTCCTCTTATTAAATAATGTATGGACCTCAGCAGATAAGGGTCAAACAAAACCTCTTTATCCAGGGGAAACCATAACGATTTCAGCTTTGACATCTTTTAAATTCTGAAAATGTAGCCAAACAAACAGTTTCATCGCTGACCCAGTAGCAGCTGCTGTAGATACAGCATTAGCATTGCTATAAAAGCATTTTAAATAGTGTTTGGTTACCTAAGACACAGTATATTAAAGAATTCATAGATGGCTTAGTCTCTGAGGAAAGGAGATTAGCAATTAACTTTCTTATCAAAAGAAGCCAACAGAAACTTGGACAAGTGAGCTTGACAGTACACTAAGGCTAAGGTGGAAGAAGAATAATCTTTCTATTAATATCCACTAAATGTTTTCCCAACCTTGACAGGAGTGGGGTGAGCTGCCGAAAGATGTTTGGCTGAAGATGGGTTTGAGAAAGAAATCACTGCAGAGTCTGATCTGGGGTTTGAAAAGAGAAATGTGTAGGTCTGAGGAACATTGCATAATTTATCAGATTTTGAGAGGCAAGAGGCTGACCGTCAGACAAACGCTGGCTGTCAAGAAAGCATTATCAAATAGGTTCATAAGTTCACAGGTGTGTACTAGGCTAATAAGCCCTGGAGCCTTTACAAGCCTAGCCCATAGGATTACTCTGGCATCGTGCCACCCAACCTGAGTTCTCACTGCCTCTGTCGAGTAGAGCCACTGGAGGGATCCTTAGAGTGAATTTTCTATTTCCAATCCACTCATCAAGATTTCTCTTGAAGAGGGCCAGTGAGGCACTCCACTTGACATGTATGGGAAGTCTATTCCATAGCAAGGGCAGTCTCTGGGTTATGAACCTGTCCCTCCAGCTTGTTCTGTTGATTGTGATAATGAGGTTGAGGTCCCTGGAGCGTGTAGTGTGGAGGGATTGGGATTTCTTTAGATGTAGCATTTCTAACAGAGCTGGGTCAGACGTGGCTTTGTAAGTCAAGCAGAGATAGTCTCTAAGTAGGCGATATGAGACAGAGAATAGTTGGAGTTTTTTTACTCTGTCCATACAGGACAACTGTTTAAGGCCTATGATCCTCTTTGTGAGGTACTTTTGCAACCTCTCCAGTTGTTGCAGGTGTCTAGTGAGGTACATGCCAAATGGGGCATTGTACTTAATGACTGGCCTAATGAGGGAAGAGCAGAGGGAGACTATGACCTCTTTCTTCCTGGATGCAAAACCCTTAGCAATGAGATGTTCCACACAGAAGGACTTTCAGACCACAGTGGCAATGTGGTGGTCAAAAAAGAGGTTGCTGTCAACCTGTATTCCCAGATCTCTTATGACGCCTTTCTGTGTTCAGTGGACTACCATTGATGTGGTAATTCATGGGAACCAGGTTTTTCCCAAAGGGGACAACGACATTTTTTGGCATTGTGCTTAAGCCCGTGGTTCTGACACCAGTCATTGGTCTCAGTGAGGCCTTTCTGTAGGATGTCAACATCACTTGGGGAATTAATTATGGCTCCCAACTTGCAATTGTCTGCGAACTTTGTCAGCCAGAGTCCATTCATGTTGGCCTGGACTTCCGAGAAGTAGATACCAAACAGGAGAGGACCCAGGACCAAACCCTGTATGACTCCACTCGTGACTGGTTGATAGTTAGACTTGGATTCAGCTACTTTCACACTGTGGGTTCTGTGAGCCAGTTTGCAACCCACCTAGTGATATAGGGGTTGATGCCTAGCTTAGTGAGTTTTTCTATGATTCCTGAGTGGGGAATGGTATCAAAGGCCTTGGCCAGATAAAGGTTTGGGGATTCCCTATATCCTTGTTTATTAGGCCCATGATGATGCATTCCATAGCTTTGCATATCAGACTTGTCAAGCTAATGGGGCAATAGTTCCCAGGGTCTGCTGTCTCTCCTCCTTTCTGGAGAGGGATGACTGTAGCAGTGCGCCATTCAGCAGGGACAAAGCATGAGATGAGGCTGTGATTGAACAGGGCACACAGGTGAGATGCCAATTCACTCTGTAGTTCATGTAGAACACAGCCAGGGATATTGTCAGGTCCCATAGAAGCTGTATTCTTGGCCTTGCACAGTGCTGTTTTAACCTGTACAGCAGTAATACTGGGTGCCTGGCAATCTACTGGTATTATGATTGGTCCGTTGGGGGGTGGGAGAGAAGTAAAGTTGGCACTGAAACTGTTAGCCAGTACACTGGCAATATTTGTGGGCTCGGTATAGGAGGTGCCATTGTGCAACAGCTCCAAGCAAATATGGGTATTGTCGTGGAGATTCTTTACATAACTATAGAAGGCCTTGTGGTTGTCTTTACTATCTGCTGCAATTCTGCTTTCATAGCTAGCTTTAGAGGATTTGATGAGGGATCTCAACATTTTGTTGAGGCTGATAAGGGAGTTTTTCCAGTCTTGGGACTTCACCTTATTTCACATCAGTTTTCCCCCTTTTGTTGTAGAGCCTGTTTATGGTAGGGGACCACCAGATTGGCTTCCTTTTTTTGAAGGAGAGCATCTTGGCTCTATTGGGTATGGCGTGATCCATGGATTTGCATACATGTTCATACAGCTGGTAAGACTTGAGGAACAGCTGCAGGGTGAGGAAAATCCATCTTTAATAAGTGATAATATCTTTGCTGGGATTCCGGAATTTCTTATAGCTCTCAGTGAAACAATTCTTTTATTGTTGCAATAGTATCAGAAAAAGCTAACTCTTCAAGAGAGGGAATCTGATGAAAAACATTTCCTATATTCAGATTTCTCCTTCTGCAGCATAGGCACTTGAGGAACACAATCTAAACCTAATTTGTAACCATCAGACCTGAGAGAGAGAAGAATTTATTTCTGTTAATATAATGGGAAGAATTAGAAATTTAAAGATCAAAAAACTCAAAATAAACCTTTAGCAAAACTCAACCAATATTCCATATCTATCTTATGGGAAACAGGTGAAGAAACATTTCTGTTTTCTTTTCCTAAGTATATCCCAGAAAAAGACCATCTTGAGGATAGATCCCTTCCTCAGGACTAAAGCCCTTCAGGGCAATTTTACTGTACAGCATCATCAGCTTCTTCCCCAGACACTGGCAAGTGTGGTTATCTACTTCTTGAACAGAAACAGCTGCAGAGGATGCGACTGTCTCAAAGTCGTTAGCAGTTTCTTAAGGAACACCAGAGGGATAAACAAAAAAAAAAATCTGTGATTGGTCTGAGATACCTGAAATGGCCACAGCAGCATCACTCATTGGTTGCTAAAGTGAAGAAGCTGGATTGACGATCAAAGACTCCTATACCACTTTCGTCTTGCAGATTAGGGAGGGTATAACCAATGAAACTTAAACCTGTCCAAGTGTATACCGAATAAAAAAGAGCCAGACAAGGAGATAATTAAGCCTTGGACAATCAGTGGGAAAATCTGACTGAAAAAGTAAAGTTTTGAGGTAAATTTTGCAATGGCAAAGCAAAAAAAAACTCTGGTCCAATTCTCTAACTATAATTTCTGACAGAAAAGTACATCTTCTTCTTATAACAATTAAGATTTTATAAAGTTATTTCCCCACAGTGAACCCTATTTAAAAAAGCATCTTTTAAGGTAATTTTTTTTCTTTTTTTAGTGACAGACAATAAAACCAATCTTAGCCCTTAGCAAGAATTTCTGACAGAAAAGTAAAACTTTTCTTCATACATATTCGTAAAAATGGAAGGTATCCCCTAAATGGGTTAATTATTTGCCCAGCCTTGGAGAAGCGTTAGTCAACCAATCACTCCAAGCACACAGGGGAGAGCGTACTTCAACAGCAAGAAAGTTCTGAAGCTTTGGCATGCTAACTACTGACTTTTTTCTGCTCTCCTCAACCTGTTCAGATAGGGAGCGTGTGAGGCACCCTTTAAGTGTGGAAACTAGCCAACTGTTACATCCTTGGCAAGATTTTACCCATATAACTTAAGCTACTATTAAAGTGACTGAATGATGATCATCTTCCACCTTCCTATGTATCACTTTCTTGTGCTGGATTTCCTGGTCTCACCCCAAAATGTGTAGTGTGTCCTTAGAAAACAAATGCCTGGAAGGGATACGTGCTAAATCAACCACACTGTCAATCCCTTGTTTTGAGTTAAGAGGTGCACATACAGAGGAAATAGAACTGGTTCTTCTCTTACTAGGCTGAGCAGAAGGGAAACCAAATATTGTCTGGGCCAAAATGATGCTATAAGTAGCATCTATGGCCTCTACTCCCTCATGTTTAAAATGCCAGAGGATAAAGGATATGGAGGAAAGTATACAGATGTAGATCTACCTAGGGAATGTGGAAGAAATCCGTCAACCAGGCATCCTGGTGCAATATCTGCTCAACTGTCTGTTTTCTGGAAAAACAGAAAGGTTTATTTGTGGCAAACCACATTTGTGGACCAATTTCAAGAAATTACAACAGTGTCCCACTTCCAACTGTAGATGCTCGAGTAGATCAATGTTGCAGTACTGATTCTTGAGTCTTCCTGACATGTAGAAGCCCAAGACTATCCAGACTTCCTACGTCTTTGCATCATCCCTAGCCAAAGGGCATACAAACACCAGCGTGTAGAAGTCAGGGTATAAGAAGGGCATCTGTCGATATTACCTTCAGGACTTTCTAAGCAGTGAATGAGCAGTCTGATGCTGCAGGACAGCTTGACCTCCCCAGTTTTTTGAATTTAAGTGAGAAGGAAGAAAAAACATAGGAGGCAGAGAGGAGATGCTGGAGATAAGAATCTGCAGAGAACCTCCTCTACAACTTGCACCCGGCAAGGGGGAGACAAGTGGTCAGCAGATAGAGGGGTTTGAGGGCAGGAGTATATACTGTAACAGTGATCTACATAAACATCTGCAATTATGGTGAGTGGGGCACATTTGTACTATGTTCTTCCTAGTCAGTGTTGTAGTACTGATTCTTCAAGTGTTGTAGTACTGATTCTTCAGAGGACTCCCAAAGTTAAATCATGGTTAGTGGTCATCACTATCTCCTTAGGAAAATAAAATTTTGCAGGATGGCAGTTGCAAAACCTGCTCTAGACCTGGAGATGTTGCTTAGGTTATAGTGTTTTGAAAAGTTGTACAATGAGTTCCATGTGGTTGTCTCTAGGATGACCTGGGTGAGGACTCCTTTGAGGAAAGCAGTAGTAGTTGTCCCATGTCTAGTGAAGTGGGCTTTAATATGCCCAGGAAAATCATTCCTATGATGTGAGTAACAGAACTTAATGCAGTTCGCTATCTATTTTTAAATGGTTTGTTTGGAGACAAGCTTGCCCTGTTTACTCTCTAAGAAATTCACCAGCAATTGCACTGCTCTATTAGTTTTTTTGTCCTGTCCAGATACTACCTCATTCTGCCTGTGCACATTCAGGGAGTGGAGGACTTGCTCTGCCTTGTTCTCTGGATTTGGGTAGAAGACTGGTAGGTGGATAGCTTTGGTTTAAAATAAGTTCTACCACCACCTTAGGAATAAAGGATGGGTTTGTACTGCGGGTGAACCTATCTGTATGAAGAAAGTGAAAGGTTCTTTATTCATGAGGGCTTGTAGGTCAAACTCTCCTAGCTGATGTAACAGCTATAAGAAAGGTAGTTTTCCAGGTAAACATCTTTAGAGAGACAGTGGCAGCACGTTTGGGGAGGGGGGAGGACAAGGTTAGTTTTTTTTTTTTTTTTATAATACACAATGTAGATCTCATTCTGGAATAGAGAACATTTTAGGTGGTCTCAAGTGAGTCACCCCTTTTAGATAAAGTTTCACGTGGGCGTGTGAGAAGTCAGGTGGAACACTGATCAGGCATGATGATATAGCAGATGCATGTACCTAAATGCTAGACTAGGAAAGTCCTTGTCTAAAAACACCTGACAGGTACTGCAAAGACTGAGTTGACGTCTGACTGAGAAGGCCTACTGTTATTGCTGTGACACTAGATGAAAAATCTTTTCCATTTTGACAGGTATGATTTCCCGATATTGGACTTCCTTGCTTCCCTCAGAATGGAAAGCACGTTCTTGGGGTGGGATGCAGTCCTTGGACTCAAAACCCAATCCTCCAGGCAGTTAACCTGAGAGTGCCTAGATGGGGAGTGGAAGACTGATCCCTTGACTTGGCTGAGGAGATCTACTTCCTGCGGTAGGGTGCGGAGTCTCCCCCAAGTGTCAGGAGGAAGGATAACCAGTGTTGTCTCAGCCAGGAGGAGGTCACTAGGATCATGCTGGGTCTGTCTGTGCTGGTTTTTGTCAGTACCCTGGGGAACAGAGTTAAGGGTGGGAATGCATACAGGAACTAGTTTGTCCATGTGAAAGAGAATGCATCTATTTTCCATGTTCCTGTCTGTTGTGTTCAGAAACAAAACTTCTGTAGTTGTTTATTGTGGTGAGAGGACAAAAAGACTATTGAGAGGATCCTCCATTGTATGGTTAGATCCAGGAAGACCTCTCTCTTCAGCATCCACTCACTGGGAACTATAAGGTACCTGCTTAGAAAATTTGACAGTGTACTGTTCTGGCTGGTAATATAACAGGTTATGAGGGTCAGCACTGTTTCTTGAGCCAGTATTCAAATTTTCCTGAAAAGGCTGCACAGAGGCTAAGGCAAAGTTGCCCCTTGTTTGCTTCTGTACTACATCATCGTGGTGTTTTCTATCCAGATTTGCAGGGTCCTTGGGCTTAAGTTTTGTTGAAAAGTTTCTATGGCCAGTTAGTCTGCTGCTAGCTACTTCTGATTTATATGCAACTTCCACAGCTGTGGAGAGCAAATACCTTGCACTTTCAGGGAACCTAAATGGACTCCCCAAACAACATCTGAACTGCCCAAGGTGATGTTTTTTTTCTACTTCTGGTAAAGTGAAATTTGTCCCAGGTTCCTCTGTATGGTGTTGTTCCAACTTAGTTCATTTTTAAGGCATCAAAAGAAAGGCAGTAGAGTTTTCAGGGGTTGGAAATGCTGTCTTGGGGAAGAAAGGCTATTGAAACGAATCTATGAAGGGACAGAGAAAGAGGATACTTGTTTGAGTAACAGTTTGGAATTTCTGAGGATTTAATGAGATATAAATACCTTCTGAAAGAAGTCTCCGGTGATCTGTAAAGTATGTAGGGTCTCTGATGTGGATCTTCCTGGAATGAGACAGTTGTTTAAGATGGTGTAAATACGAGCCCCTAGAGTTCTAAGGATCTATATTACATGTTCAAAGAGACTTTTCTTCGAACATATAAACACAGACACCTAAAGAGCGAAGACAGAGCGAAGACTCTAAAGTGCGAACGGCCATGTCCGCAAATTTTTTCCTCGGGGGAAAAAATTATCGGTGCCGTACACAAAAAACACAAACTTCAAAACCCTAATCCAGTCTCTCAAAACCTTGTTCAGCTGAAGGACGAAAAAGAAATTCCTTTCCTAATGGAGCATCCAGTAGTCTAGCCTTTCCTTGATCTGATGGGGTTAAGTCCTGAGCCATGCAGGTCTGCAGATGACAGAATCTGTGGCAGCTGCTCTGCAAGAAGCACCTAAGGTGTCATAACTAAATCTTGTGTCTGGAGAATTGTAAAGCTTCTCTTGCTATCTCCTAGATTTCCTTAGATAAGGTTCTATCTGCAACAGAGTCTACTTCGCCAGAATTTTGTCTTAAACAGATTCAAGGTATTTTAACACACGGAACTGACAAGTCAAAGCTCTCATTCCCAGGGTGGCTTTCTTCCCAAGTCTTTCTAATAATCCACTTTCTCCGCCATTAGGCATGGGATTTCTTGTTGGTGCTTTAGGTACACATTTTGTGGATTCAGTAGAAACAACATAAATGTCACATTTAAGGGTTTTGTAGAGCTGCTTGTGAGACAAAAGCACACTCTAAAACTCATTTGGCCTCCTAGCAGCAGCAGGTAGAGAATCAAGGTGTAAAGCAATGTCTTCAAACACATCATCCAATTCAATGCATACAGGAGGAATAGCCAGTGGTCTAGATGAAGACAAGCTTAGCAGTTCCTTGTAGTGGGTCTGGGCCTGAGAGAACTGCTTACTTTCAACTGAAAGCCTCCTTCATCCCATGCTGGTCATCACCAATGCAATAGTCTTTGGAGGGAGGTGCAAGAAAAGGTATCATCAGAGTCTAAGTCTGGTAAGTTTGAGGTGGCAAGTAGCCAGAGTATGACAAATTCCTCCTCATCTTCAGAGCTTGAAGACTCTTACACTTCTTGAAAAGCTACTGCCCTGCTCCTTTTAAACAGGGAGGCATCAGAGTTGGAAGAATGAGAGGGCTCTCCAGATTTCATCAAGGCCATAAACTCCTGGGCTTCGGTCTGAGAAGAAGTGATCGCAGATGATGAAGAAAAAGTGATTCACTTTAGTTTGGGTGTCAGTTTTAAGGCGGTGACTAAAGGATACAGTCATCTGACAGAAACTTTGTAGCTTCAGTAGTCATGGAAGACTGTCTAGAGACCCCACTGTGTGGATGTCAGAAGATGAGGCCTGTAGAGTGACCTCAGACCTGACAGATGTGGCCGCCATGGTAGCATTCACAGGTAGGCTGGAAACCATGGCTGCCACCCAAGGGGTCATGTCAGAAGGTTCAGGCCTAGAAGTCAATGGACCAGGGGGCTGCAAAGGTGCCTCACCTGGATCATTGGTCTACTTAAAACCTGTAGCTGGAGTTTTTTTTTTGGCAATGTCAGGGTCCTTGGTCTTTTTATCTTTCCAATTTTTTGGAATGGTGCTAGCAGACGCCAGAGTCGGCAGTGGCCCTGCCGTAGTAGTGGACTGTTAAGTCATCGAGTAAGCCAAACATGAGGACTACATATGGGCAGCTAGTACCTCAGCCCTACATTTTACAGTTTTCACATGTAATTTTTCCTGTTAGAACAGTTAGAGATGTCATGCTGAGAACCCAAACACAACAAACAAAATGAGTTATGCAGGATTTTTCCCCACACTTCAAGAAATTGTTGACTTTTTGAACATTAAATTAATAGAGAAATTTCTCCAAAGGGGTACTTGTCTGACTGGAAGGAGGAGGTTTTCTTGTAAAACAAGCCAACTAATGGACTGTGACTGTACTGAGCACATCTGAAGAGCATCAATACTGCACTGCTAGAAAAAAATGAAGATGGCTCAGAAAGCCCTTATTATACCCTGACATCCAGACATCAGTCTTTGGACACCTGTCTGACATGAATGATGTAAAGCCCATTGGAACAGAGTGGATTGTGGGCTTCTGCATGGTAAGAAGACCCAAGAATCAGTACTGCAACATTGACTATGAAGAACATTGTATTTGTGTTCCACATCCACTCACTGGGGTCTACTCATGTTTTGCTCAGATGGTCTAAGATCTTGTCTACAAGGAAGGAAATATTTCTATTTTTCCTGTATCCAGCTGAGCTCCAAGAAAAGTAATTTGTTTTGAGAAGTCCAAGCGGAATTTTGTTAGAGTTACAGCCCACCTTAAATACTGGAAGCAATGAAATGTAGCTTCTAGAGACTGTTTTCTTGCATAGAACAAACCTGAATGAGGCAGATATCCAAGAAGGTGCCCTGCTACATGCAATGATCGCAGCCAGGCATTCTGTAAATACCCTGGGTGCAGCAGAAGTGAAGGGGCAAGGAAGTGAAGTGGTAATAAGTATCCACTGTTTTAAATCATAGAAACTGCATGTCTGCCTTAGCTATGGAGTTGAGCAGACAGGCATTCTTTATGTCTACAGTTATCATAAGGGCTAATTAAGATGATCAGCTGTGAAGAGCTCTGTAATGACAGTATTTTGAATATCAGGGTGACAGGAACTTGCTCAATCTGGAGAAGTTCCGAATAGGCATCTAAGATCATCCTTTTTTGGGAGGCAAGAAACAGCCTGAAATAGAACCCATTTCACCCCCCCCCCCCGAGACCCCCTCTGGGGTTCCCTTAGTCATATGACTTTTTATTTGTAAAGGCACCAGGTGCTGCTGATCTTTTGGAATAGGAGAAATGGCTAGGGATCATAGTTTCTTTTGGAATTGTAGTCTGTAATCCTTGTTTTATGATCTGCAAGAAACACCTGACCTTGACACCTCCCCATTACTTCACAGTGAAGGCCAGTCTGCCTCCTATTCTTGACTGGGGCAGGAATGAAGGGGTACAAGGATGGGAAAGGGTCTGGGTGGGGTTTTTGAAGGGTGGGGGTTGAAGGACGGCCTGATCCAAGTCATAGCTGCTTCCTTTGATTGCTAAGTACCTGAAGTCCCCTAAGCTTCCCTTTAACATCAGCTTCCTCTTCCATTTTAAGCTTTAGACTTCTCTTCTTAAAAGGGCTAGCCTTTGCTGGTATAATTCCCAGCATATCTTGGTGCATGGGAATTAAGATTTTTGATGGATTGCATAGTTTTTTGCTTTTGTTCAGGCTTTTTGAATACCTTTTCCATAGAGGGTCCAAAGAGAAGCTTCTTATCTAGAGGGATATCCAGAAACTTTGCTTTCACATGGTCTGCAAGGGGCTGCATCCTCAGCCAAGCATGTCTCCAAACCACAGAAGCTTCCTTGCAGGATGCATTTACTTCATCATAGCCACATATCAAGTGCTTTGTGACATGGGCAAAGAGGTTGCATAAGTCAAGCATATCCTTTTGAAGGGCATTATTTTATGTCCACTCCATCTTCTGTTTGGGAGTTTGATTAGCCCTTTGTTTCATTTCACTCTAGGTCCTTAGGATTAGCTGTATCCAAGAAAACCATTTCTTCTTGGATCTCAAAAGCTATTTCTTTTTTGTTATTCCTTTCATGGTAAGAGCCTTCCTTATTCTGTTAAGGCTCATTCTACTAGCACTGTAGATTCTTCTGGTGCTTTCTTCGAGTTTGGATACGAACTCTACTCTTGAGGCAGCTACGTGGACTTCTGTGCATACACTTACCATGCACTACAAGTTTGATGGAATCCACAGAGCTAGAGCTGGTTTTGCTAGGGCCATCCTTTATGACTTCCTAGAGGGCTCTGCTGGTCCTTCCTCCTCCTAAGTTTCTTTCCAAGCTTTGGCATTCTCTCTAATACAATGAATACTGCAAAAGTGAAATGAAAGGACATAGTACAGCTGTGTAAAATCTCATCATAAGGGTTGATATGTCCTTCTCTTCACTGGTGCTGTATTCACTCCCTCCCTCTGCCCCCTGGTCCATTTCTCTTCTGGATGTACTGATTACCTCGCCTCTTCCTTGGACTGGTGTTCCTACTGGAGTTCTTAGTTCTGATGATAGCATATCCTAATGTCACCTTTATGCACTATGCTATGCAAGGTACACACGTATGACGTACGGCATACCTCAATGCAACCTAAAGGCTTTGGTACACTAGCCGTACATCAGGCCACCCTTGACAGAGGATCCCTAATGTAATGAATACTGCAACAGTGAAAAGGAAGGCCACTGTGGGGTTACCTCCCTCCCCAGTACTAATGATAATGTCCATTCCACACACGGAGGCCTGCAAAGAGGCCACAGGTCAGACTGAAGGGAAAGTTATTTCAGATCATAAGGATGAACTCAACACTAAAGACATGGTAGCCTTCAGAGTGGTCATACCAGAAACCTCAGCCAAAACAGGCACCACATATGTCTTGCTATCATTGGTACCCTAATGCCAGGGGGAAACTACGGGACACAAGTGGTATCATCTGCCTCCCCAAATCTTCTCTCCTTCTACAGCATCTCTGAGTGTTTCTTTTTTCTAGTGTAATCAGAGAAAGAATTGGCGAGTGTCATGGCAGACTAAGACCAGAATTGGGCTCTCTGCATAAAGTACTGCAGACGAGATTACTCCCTGTGTTTGAGCCACTGGTAAAAAGAAAACTGGGGATAATTGGGATGTTGCGCTCTGGGCCCAGGCAAGAAAGACACAAGCTGTGGAAGGCGCATTGATATTGCGTTATATACACCTAGCACTACTGCCCAACTTGTTCCCTGACATCTACAATGCAATCTTACAATAAAATACAATAAGTTAAGAAAATTCTCTAATATGGTAATTATCTGTGAACTCTGGATTTGGGCTGACATGACAGACTGCAACCAGAATTAACTCAAAATACCCACCAAACTGTGGCAATAAAGTTCTGAAGACGACACTTTCCCACACCCTTTTATACCACCAAGTTCCTGAGGTTTGTAGGGAGGCAGTCCAACAGGCCACAAGGGAGAAGGGCTCTGGTATTCCAGCAAGCCATTTGGCTTCTGCAGGCAGTAATATCATGAATCAGTACAGCAATCAATCATGAGGAACATTAGCAGTAAACAGCATTCTGTGCCACCCTAAATAAAAAGAGTGCTTACCATAATGCTAGCTGTGTGTATGGTTCCATCTTCATCAGCTAGCAGGAATCTGGGTCAGCAAGATTTAAACATCTAGCATATACCTCATTTCTAGGCTACTAGCCCTTCTCCTTTCCTATAATGCTGTGTGACTATACTGAGGTGCAGCAACAACTGCTGCATACTAAACAAAATTACACCACCAAAATAACAAAACGATAACTTCCAGGTCCCACTTGGACTAGTAAGAAGTAAGGAAGAGGAATATGTTGATGGTAAGTACATAATTTTTGTATGTGATAAGGAAAATTCTGAATTTGTCAGCCAACAAGACAGTCACAAGTTTATCACCATGGGTGGATCCCGAAAGAAACATTTCCCATAGTAACAGTGGCTCTGAAGGATGATCTGGACTTAAATGTTCCCATCCGACTAACAGTGTCCTGCAAAACAGTAATGTCCACACAGCTGTTGCAAAAATATCAAAGTATGCATGCCTGAAAAAAAAAAAAAACAATCTAGAGAGTAACAACTGTTCTAGTTGAATGTGCCCTAGATTCACAAGGTTGTACTCTATTGTAATTTCTGATATAATTTAATCCAGTCAGAAAGACATTTTGACAACGTAGACTTGCAAACCTTTGAACCCAATTTCTCTTTACAGAAAGTTACAAAAATGTCGAGTTCAGGTGCCTTTAGATGTCCAGGTAAAAACGAGCAGTATTTGCATGCAATGCTAAGATATTATCCTTTGTTAAAAGGATCATTGTAAAAATGGGTAGACTGTCTGGTTAAGAGTGGTTTCAGTTTCTACTACAGCATGAAAAAAGGGTTTGTTTTCAAGGATAAAGCTCTGATAAGGCAAATAAGGGGGACTAACATAAGTTACCTGTAACTCAAATTCTTCTGGTGAAGGCAATGGCTACCAGAAGGACAGTCTTCCAAGATACAAACTTAAGCTCAACTGCAGCAGCGCATCTGAAGGGAAGAAGAGTTAACATTTCAAACATGAAGTGATGAATCCATGAAGGAATATGATTCCATGAGTGGAGTGTGTGAAAGAAAGGTATCCTTTTAGAAAGTCTTAAAATCCTTTAACAAAGCTAAAGACAAAAAATAGCTCCTTGATGAACCGAAAGTAGCTGAGACATGAAATATAATGAAGGAATAACAATGAAAAAAAAAAAAAAAACATCCAAATTTATCCTTAAAATAAAATATCCTTAAAAATATCCTTCGACCACCACATTGCCACTGTGGTCAGAAAGTCCTTCTATGTGGCACAGCTCATTACCAAGGGTTTTGCATCCAGGAAGAAAGAGGCCATCATCTCTCTACTCTTCCCTCATTAGACCAATCATCGAGTGTAATTCCCCATTTGGCATGTACCTCACTAAACACCTGCAACAGCTGGAAAGGCCACAAAAGCACCTCAAAAAGGATCCTAGGCCTTAAACACATGCCCTACATGGACTGACTCAAAAAACTCCAGATTTTCTCTGTCTCATATCGTCTATTAAGAAACGATCTCTGCTCGACTTACAAAGCCATGTATGACCCAGCCCTGATAGAAATGTTACACCTAAACAAATCCCAATCCCTCCGCACCACACTGTCCAGGGACCTCAACCTCATTACCGCAATCAAAAGAACATGCTGGAGGGACAGGTTCATAACCCAGAGACTGCCCATGCACTGGAACAGACTTCCCATACATGTCAAGCAGAGCACCTCACTGGCCCTTTTCAAGAGAAATCTTGGTGAGTGGATGGGAAATAGAAAGTTCACCCCGGGGTTCACTTCAGTGGCTCGACTTGATAGAGGCACCGGGAACCAACAGCGGCATGATGCCAGGGCACTTCTACAGGCTAGGCTTGTAAATGCTCCAGGACCGTTGGTCTAGTACACACCTATGAACCTAAATAAATGATAAAGAATCATGGGAAAATAAAGAATCAAGGCCTCTGGCCTAACAGAAAAAAGTGCCTTTTATTTTTTTTTTTTTTATGTTATTCTAATGCTAGGTCTCTGGGCAGAAGTCAAAATTTGTACCATCCTGTCATAAGAAGGATCCTTGGCCATCATTGAAGCTGGAGTAACTATGTTGCTAACCATAGGGAGTGAAGGACCAAGTGAGGCTTGCAAGACAAATGAATGAGAAGGGTTCTGAAGGGCCTCAGGCACATGATTTTTCAGAAGAGGAAGGTCAAAGTTGTGGGAATTGTATCTGCTGTGGCAAAAAAAGAGAAATGAGAATTACCTTAGCTTTGTTCAGCTTGTTCTTCTGAAGGAGTCTGAGAATCGGTGCAAAAAAGAAAATCGTAGAAGACACTGGAGCCTACTTTTATACAAGTGCATCCTAGGGATACCATCATGACAGAAGAATAAGGGAAAACAAGTTATTGTATTTGGCACTGTTTGGAGATGCTAACTGGTCACAACAAGGTTTCTCCCAACAAAGGAAGTCCTTATGCACTAAGTTACTGAGAAGCCACTAGTGTGCCATCAGAAGACATAGGCCTAGCTGAGATGCTACAGGACTGGTTTCTCCCAGCATATGTATAACTGCCAAGCAATGTCTTAAAAACAAAGCTCCAGAGGACACAGCAGTGTCTTCCTCTTGCATTTTCAGATATTAAACTAAAATCATGTTGCCTGTGTAGATGATTACTGTACCCTGAGTGAGAAAGTCCTGAAATGCTTGCAGCACAAGAAGGACTACCATCATGTCTATACTATTTATGCACAGATTGGCTTCTGTATAGAAACATATGCCCTGGAATGTACAACCTTGAAAATACCACTCCCTAGTGCAAAAGCATCCACGACAAGAGACACATGAGGTGGGATCTGGGAATGGGCTGCCAAAAAAAAGGTTGGGTTTCTGTAGCCATCAGCTCAAGTGACCATTGTAACTTTTGGAAATTCTGACTGAAAATATTACAGGACTGAAAGCTGCTTACACTGCACTTCTACAGTCTAGTGTAACAATCACATATAAAACCTATGTCCACCATCACACCGGATGTTCTGAGAAAAACAGAAACTGGAAATATTTATTTATTTATTTTTACATGACCTGATTCACATTCTTAATGGGCAAAATTGTGTCTAAGGGCAAAACAACTTTGCAAATCAGAGCATCTAGAGTCCACCTCATGAATGCAAGTGTGAGAGTGGGCATCAACTATAACTTCAGGGCATCCACTATGACTTCAAGGCTTTTACCATGATTCTCAAAGGACCAGAATAATGTAAGACCTTCTGGTTGTGACCAAGCTTTCCATTGTTGGGATAGCTAAGACCCAGTCATTGCGGTCCAGGAACACCTTTGATTCTTACAGATTCTGGCTTACTAACAGACATCCATTTGATGGACACACTAGGTGCTGGGGAAAGCCCAGATAGAAGTTCACAACTGACAATGACTGGCTCCTACCTAGAAGTGAAGAGATCTCCTGGAACCCCAGGAAATCTTGATGTGGAAAGCGGTGTCCTGGTGATCCCATGACTACACCAGTCTCCTTCAGACAGGGTAGCGTAGCACATGGAGCATGGAAAAGGATCCCACTGAAGTCCCTGGTTTTCCTCAAAGCTGAAAGAAATCCTGAGCAACATCTAAGCATTTTCTGATCTCATGGGGATTCCTGTTTGTTTTGCTTTTCAAGGATATTTATTCCTGTTTGCCTTCTTTTTCAAGGATATTTAGCAACTCTTTTCTTGCCCTGGTCTTTTGACAGGGTGGGATACCTAGAAGATGCAATGTGTGTGGATGAAGGAACAGTAAGGGCAGAAATGGTATAGACTTTGGCTACGGCTCACTTGTCCCACTTGATAGTCACCTATGATGAATGGTGGAGGGTCTGAATATTCCTAAATGCCCCCAACATGGGATGTTCAGGCAAGATCTCAGGGATTAGACTGCTGGCACCCCAAGGGAGAACCTTGCTATCCCCATCTGTTTTGCCAGTTACTGCTGTCTTTGGGAGGGCATTCATTCTAGAAATTTCCACGTTTATGTCCTCACCTTCCAGAAAGTTATATGGCTGAAAAAAAGAAGTTTCAGTGAAGTTTGTAGTAGTACTGAAGTTAGATGGCTGGCCATGCGGCAACCAAAACTGTTAGGACTCTGTTGCTTTCTGGAGAGCAATCAGTGGGGAGTTTCTTGCTCCTGCTTCTCCAACTCCACTTTAATAGTGGGACCAAAGAGTAGGGCCCTGTCAAATACAGTCCTGATGAAGGTTGTTTTTGTATTCTAACAGTATACTTCTACATTAGTCTCAGCTGCTCCTGTAACACCATCCTCAATGTTATATACTAATCTCAACAGAAGGTTTGCAAAATGGTTAAAACAAAAGCAAGTGACAATGTGGTATCAGAGTGCAATAATAGTGAAAGAGTGCTCTCAAAGTATTCCAACTAAAAAGAAGTGAGATCTAAAATGATGAAACTGATTTATTACATTACATAAAGCACATTCATCCCATTAAATCCAGGACTTCTTCAGAATAAAAACATTGTGTACATCAGTCCTGTTTATATTATACCAATCAATTCAATTAAAATTGTAATAATCAGTTTTGCGCTTAATGCAATGTAATAAATCAGTTTTAGACCTTGCACCTTTATTTGGAATACTTTGAGCGCACTCTGTTACCATTATTGCGTTCCGATACCAAGTTGTCACCTGTTATCGTTTTATTTGGTGACTTTGGGCCTGAGTTTTTTGGTAAATAAAATAGCTGACAGCTGGGACTTTATCTTTAGTTTCAAGACACCATCAAGTGACCCCTCAAGAGATGGACAGGTTTTCACCAGGATGAACTCAGAGGACATGTAGCATATGTAACAAATAATTCCCAGTCCTCAGTAAGAAAATGAAGTGTGTGGAAACATGCCTCAGTCTGTCCAATGCATGAGACTGCTTGTTTGGTGAATGAAGCGTGGGGTCTGTAGTGTTGGAGTCCTCTTAAGGGCAGCCACAACCACAATGGAGTCTACCCAATGAATCTGATACAAATATGTCCAGTCCTTAGGATGAACTTGTCAGACCTCTCTGTGATAGGTGCCACAACATCCAAGATTTGCCATGCACTTCTGACCAGTCAAGATATCTTTTCAACTGGAGAGGGAATTACCCAGGAGGAAAGCTTAAAGGACTGAAAGACCTCCTGCACGGTACTCTCAAGACAGAACTCAGTTTTTCACCCTGCCTTTTGTTTCATCTCCAATATTTCCCCAAACCCAGAGCCATCAGGCAAGGATGAGAAGGAATCTGTTCCTCATATCCTCATCTATATTTTGTGTGCAGGACTTCTGAGGATGGTCAAGTACTTCAACTTGTACTTGCACTGCTCTGTTCTGTTCTGCAGGAAGAAAAGTAAACTGGTCTTTGCGCAGTGGTGCAGCAGTAGTGTTGTTGCCTCACAGCAAGAGGTTCTCCAATTCGATTCTCGGCTAGGGTGCCTTCTGTGCAGAGTCTGCATGTCCTCCCTGAGTTTGTGTGGGTTTCCTCCAGGTGACCCGGTTTCCTCTCACATTACAAAGACATGCATCTGGAGCATTTCTCCCCAGGTCTCCGCTGAAAACTGGCTTTGTTCCAAGTCGGACTTTCCCGGTTAACAAATGATAAATAAATAGAAGAGTTAGGAAAATCTTGTAGTTGGTCTTCGATGTCTCTGCCCTGAGGAAACTGCAAAATGTGAATCTGTTATAGTAAAACTAAAGCTAGAAGTCAAGGGAGGCACAAGCGGGGAAGCCTATATTGGCGACACCAACCATGACACTGAAGTCATCCTTTGGGCCAAATAAGTTAGTCCCCAAATGCTCAAAGCTGTAAATGACCAGGGCCAGAAACAGGACAACAAAAAAAGACAGCTCAGCTGCCATCTCAAAGTACCTACCTTGAGCAAAAGGACTGAAAGACTAAGCTTTGATGTTGATGGCACAGATGCCAAAAGCTGAAATGCTGACCTTAGAAGTGAATGACCAGCCCCAAAGTAGTTGGGATCAACCCAAGTGGGAAAGGCTTGAACCCATGCCGTGGTGCAGAATGGGCCCTTGGCACCAACACCACCACTAATCTAAGACTCAATCTGAAAGGCAGGGCTGTTTTCATGGGCACAGGCATTGAGACAGCAGTTTACACTGATGACTGCAACTCCATTAACAACAGCTTCACAGGGAACACAGCCTGTAGATGGTCTAGCAAACAGACTTGAAACAGCGGATCAGGAAAAAATTTGGCAAAGAGGGCCCTAGAAAACAGAAACAATGTGTGCTGAAGTTCTGGATCAAAATTTTCCTAACTACATCTTCTAATACTGAGGAAACATCATCAACTCTAGTATGGGGGAGGGGGATACTCTCAGAAACAATTACAGATGAGAGTTTTGCACCTTGGAAAGGGGCAGGGTCAAGCCAATGGGGATACCCTCGGTATCTTTCTTAACAAAACTCACCTGAGAGTCAGCATAAGGGGTTAACCTTGACAAAAATCAGCCTCAAGACAAATAAATGTATTTTTGGAGCACTTTTTGCTCTTCTTCTTCCTGTTGCCTTTCTACCCTAGTGCCCCATGTCCATCGCTGAGTCTGCCAGATTGCCTTATTCCTCTGGACATGCATCGATACAGCTGGGGCTGATGTGGATTCTAAGGGTGCGAAAGAGGCATCAACTTTCAGCTGGTGGGGGGGGGTTATTATGGCCTAGCCCATTATTACCTCCTCCCAGCACAGGCTCCCTGACTGTGTCTGAGGGACAGATGTGCATGGAGGACTTGTGGCCATCACAGTTCAGCCATGTATACCACCCTTTTCTCTACTTTGGACCACAACTTATCGTGACGTTCCCCACTTCCACAAGGAACTGCCACTGGGAATGTCTCGATAATCATTCATCCTTCCCTGCTGCTCAGTCAGTCACACAAACACCTAATTGAATCTGAGTTGGCTTAGCTGTCGCTTTGTTCCAGTGCAGCAGACCAAAGACAGACAAATGTAGATACTTCTACAAGGGAAGAATCAGCAGAAGTCTTCATCTTCTCCAGAGCTAGCTCTCCTAGAGGAAGATTTAAAAGCAAAACAAATCTTTCAAGTATCCTTTATGCTTAACCGCCAAAAAACATATTTTTGCATAGCACAGCATAACAAAGGAATATAAGCTGACTGCACAACTTGCAAATCTTTAACATCTAACAAAGGAAATCAGAGCAATGCAGACTGATTTTCTCCCAAAAGTACATCAACAAAAGCCAACTGCCACCCATCCCCTTCCACCCTTGTAAAGGTCTCAAAACAGGGAAGGGGAGTGACTCACAAACGTTCTGCACAGAAAGTAAAAATTAGAATGAACTAACATTTATGTAGCTGGGTGGATAGCTGGATAAGAAAAACACCACCACAATAAGAAAAATACAAAATACTGAACTTCCTTGCACGCAAAAATAATAAATTGATAATGGAAGAGGCAATCATAGCATAGGAAGAGAGATCTGGGGAAGACTTATACACAGCATTACAGGCAATGACAAGTGGATCATTTGCCAGAGAAAGTTTTAAATGCTGACGTCCAGACAAACTTAGTACCACTGGGTTGCTAAAGACAGAACTCCTCATTTAAGTGCTTACAAAATTTACCAAAGAATACGGACGTAAAATATTGCAAAAAAAAAAAAGACTGTGCTGCAATGTCTACATAGAATAACACCCTTTTCGCAACAAAAACAGCACTACTAAAATTAAGACATCTACATAGAGACAGCGACTAAATGTTTTCTCTTTTTTTACCTTTCAAGGGGTCATTACTGGCAGTACAACTGCTGCCTAAGGGCAGTTATGCTTGCTTTTACTATCCTATACCACTTTTGGAATAAGAAAATGGACATCTAATCACTGCCACCCATGTAGCTGCCATATTTCAAACAGTGTTATTTCCATCATGCAAATGGTGGCGTACACAGTATACATTGCTACACACTCAGCACTAGTCTCCCACAAGACTTTTCTATACTATGTGAAGTGTAGAAGGCTACAGCAACTTTATCTTTCCATAATCTGTCAAAATTCTGAATTGGGCACCGTTTGTACTATTTCACTGACCATTCAAGTCTTTATACCTCTTAACTACTCAGAACTTCAAAGAATGCCTAGACATCTGCTTCACATTTTTGGTCTGCTCCTCATAAAATTTGTGGGTTTCTGTCAAATCAAGGACTGAAGCCAATAAAAGACAAGGTTCAGACTTCAATTTTTTCAAAAATAATTGCTAATACAAAACCCGTTAGTCTAACAGTTTTCTAAGCTTGTAAGACAAAATATGTACCTGAATTTGGGCCATTTGTGTGCCCCCCCCCCCCCGATTATTTTTGGCTTTGCCCAGAATTCTTGCACTAAAAGGTTGTGAGGTAGGACAGTCTTCAATTTAATATAGTACTTGAGACTGCAATATGCAAAGAAGCATGACTTGTAAGTAAGAGGTTGTGTATATGACATCTTGTTGAAAACTAGATGGATGAATTAAATTTCTGCCGGAAACAATAAGCAACAGTTAAACAGCTTAACTGACTTTCCTGCCCTCATAAACAATCACCCTACAATGGGTTGGGCCCCTTGCTCCTCACTACATAAGGTACTCTAGTCTCAGGTCACAGACATCAGTTCTAAGGCTTTCCTTTATGAAGAGTGCTATTAGATGGTGATCCCTAAACCAAGAAAAAAGGTTTACAATGTCCCCACACTAAGCAATTATTTTTTTTAAACAAATGAAAACACTTTTTTTTTATGATCAGACACAGGAAATGAAGTAAAATGCACTTCAAACTTGTGCTCTGCAAAATAACAGCAAGTTGATTTCTGATGTTCGGGGTTAAATTTATTTAAAATACTTAGCAAATAGCATTTTTTTTTCTTGTCAACATCTGCTCTCGCCTAATTTCAGCTTATGCTGAGGCACACAGAAGAAAGAGAGGCATATTTTAAAAAAGCAAAAACACTCCTCATTCTTAACATGTAAAGAGTAACCTCTGCATTTCCATGTATGGCTAAAGAAGGCTGACTTCACATGGTTACAGTCTTAAGGATGAAATAAGCTGAGAAAGCAGATGGAAACACAAACAATGAGCAACCCTTTTTATGAGTTTCCAGACCAGACAGTATTACTAAATCATCTTCATGTGTCCATTTGCTCATAATGTGAAAACAAAACAAACTCATTTTAAAAGTTAGCTAGTCAGCATTCTAGCTCATCTTACAAACAGCTATTTAATGATTTTTGGTTATCCCCCAGAAACAATTTCCTTTCACAAATGCAAGCAGTGGCAAGGCAAGAAATGCAAATCTTAGCCTGCACAAGTCAGCAAGTACTTGCAAATCAGTAATCTAATGTAAAATACAATCTTTTCAAAGCATTATTACATTTTCTACAAGTATGCTGTGTACAAACCCTACCTGTGCTTATGCAGGAATATTTTCAGCAGTCAGAATAAGCAATAGTTATCCACGTGGCAATTATCTAATTTTCAGTTTTAGGTCACATGCATCTGTAGCTGCTAGTGATAAAAAAGCTTCACTCTGCAGTCAACTGAAGCAGCACACAATAATAAATATAGCATCAGTCCTGTTAAGTACACTTCTGATGCATAATGCTTTTATTAAACTTACAACATATTGTTAATGCTTGAACGTATGCAGTCCTGTTTTCACACAAACCACACCGATCCAACAATACCCAAGCAGTACTAGGTATAGATAGATGGTCAAAACAAGTTCAGCAGAGAATTTTTCTTCATATTCCCAAAGCAACAAAGTCTGCACAGGCACTTTTGTAATTTAGATGAGGTTCTACTAATAATTATAAATGTATACTTAACTTACTATGTCTGACAAACCCTAAGAACAACATACGGCGACTACAGCTGTGCCCACAGATGTTACAATTACAGACTATACAAAAGCAAAGGAATGAACACCAGTCAGCAGAAAGTACAGTTGTGCAAGAACTTACCATAACAGATGATGTTCAAATAGATCACTGCTACAAGATACTTCCTATCAGCAACATGCAGCGGTGATCCAATGAAGAACAGCTGTAAAGTTTCAGCTGCAGCTATCTCTGAAGTGAAGGTGATAGTACCAATACTGTAAAATGTCACAAAAATGTGTTCCCACTATGGTTCACATTACTTTGGAAGCAGCTATCAGACTATAAAGGAAAGACAGTATAATCTCCAAAAATATCAGATAGCATACTCAACAAATTGTATGCGTGCATACCTCTCAATCTAACATTAAGGGCACTCACAAAAGTTTGGTGATTTTTGTGCTGTACTCTTGGAAAAAGCATGCTGAACAGCCTCCATAACAAAACATGATAAATGACAAAAGAAGACAGCTGCTAAGTAGTTCAGTTCACTGTTAAGTCTGGATAGGATATGGATACCTACCACATGGTGGTGAAGAGGATGCAATCCCACAGTGGTGTAAACAATGCTACTCGTGACTATTTAAATGGCTGAAGCCATGAAATTGTGTAAAATGCCACTATGGAGCTTCAGTCATGGTAAGGTGATTTAAGAGATCAGAAAACAAATCTTTGGTTTGAACTTAAAATACTAACATATAAGTTATCAGGCTAAAAAAAGCACATCTTCATGGAAAAATATCAAGAAAATAAAAATAAAGATTTCCCAAGAAGGTAGGGAAGTGAATGCAATTCATAATAAAAAAAAGTTGGTTAATTGGAGTAGCTTATAGGTAATTAAAAAAAAAAAAACAACTGCAGATACTGAAGTTTATATGGCTCGTCAGAATGCTACTCACCTGTGATCAAGGTACATTATGGTAAGACTTCAGATGTACAAGGTGAAGAATCAAGTGGATGCAAGGTATTTTTTTCAATCCTAAAAGTGATTCAGATGGGAACCCAGTCAAACAAAATGGGATAGTCTCAAATGGATCTGCTATATCAAATAGCTTATCCATAAACTTTTTGAAGTCTTTGCAGGGATCACTAGACCAAGAGGCAGTTCTGACATTTAAGTCAAGACTGGTAGAAAAACAAAAATTGTCTCAAGCTGTAAACCACTTTACTAATTTTTTTAAACTAAATTAATACAACAGAGGATTACGTACAGCCACTCAGATTTGCTTGATTTTAAGAAATTTATTACACAAATTATTATGGTGAAGAAATGACTAATAAGCTAAAAGACAGCTTATTTAGGAGTTTAATTGCTTATATGGTCATTGGCTTATAAAAAGACAATAGTTAAATGTGAATAAATATTGATAAAATAATAATAAATTTGCGTTTATTATATATTAAAAAGATGTAGTCTGAGAAACAATAGAGCATGGTCTGACTCAAATCAATGAGAGATGAGGGAAACTGGAGTACCAGTTGCTGACATTAAAGGTTAAGTACATACCATAACCAAGTATCTGTGTTGTCCATTTTCATTCTTCCTCGCTGACAGATGTCAGATCCATCATAGTTTCCGATTCGGCCGCTTCTTCCAGATTTAGGCTCTGAGTGTCAAGCTCCTCCCTCTTCCCATAATGCACTATACCTTCTCTAACTTCTCAGATTGAGTTTGCTGCACTACAGTATAATGGGCTCTAGTAATAGAATAGAAAACAGAAGAAAACTGAGGCTCAAACACAGATCCTAAGGGTTCTGAATGTCCTTGGAAAGCTTTCCTTACAATGGTAGACACATGGTGCTCGAAGTTAAGGTCGCAGTCGACCAGTGATTCCAAGTCCTTTACCACTTCATGGCTACTTGGGACACTGTTATTGATTTGACAGTATGAAGGGACATTGTTTATGCCAAAGGGAATAATGATGCATTTCTTTGCATTCAGTTTGAAACAGTGACTAATACACCAGTTGTTGGTCTGTGTAAGACCATCCTGAAGTATACTGATATCATTTGGGGATTCAATGATTGCACCTAGTTTGCAGTAGTCTGCTAATATGGTCAGCCACAACCCTTTAGTTTTGACCTGAACATTTGAGAAGTATATGCCAAACAGTAGGGAGCCCAGTACTGACTCCTGTGGCACCTCGCTGGATACAGGTCTGTTGCTGATGTAGAGTCACCCACTTTGATAGTATGTGTCCAGTTTGTGAGTCAGTTGACAACCCATCTTACAACAAAGGGTTTTACATTCAGTCTGCTAAGTTTATCAGAAATGCTGGAATGTGGGATTTTGTTGAAATCATTTGCCAAGCTGAGGTATACTGTGTGCAAAGATTTGTCCTCATCAATGGCCTTAATCACACTTTGAAAGAAATCCACCAGATTTGACAGGCAGGAATATTTTTTGGTTCCTCCAAATTGTGTACTGTAAAATGTTGCTGGACTAACTTTATTCAGAGTTGTGCACTGTTATTTTTGATTCACTGTATAGTTTTTCAGATTTCTGCTGAAAGTGTTTTGTCCCACCTCTCCCTATTTTCTGCTGTGTCTTAAGTTGGTATAACTGTTTTTTTTTACAGCTTGTGTCATCTGACTATCTGAAGGATTACTTGCATAATAACAGACCCTGTTAGTTAACAGACTGCATATCATTGCTGGAACCTGTGTCTAATAGAACTCTTTTCAAACTATCTGGAAATATACAGGGCTAAGTATATTTTTTGGTTCTTCAGAAGTGTGCACTGTAAATTGTTGCTGGATTAATTTTATTCAGAGTTGTGCACTGTTATTTTTGATTCATTGTATAGTTTTTCAGATCTCTGCTGAAACTGTTTTATCCCACCTCTCCCAATTTTCTGCTGTGTCTTAAGTTGGTATAACTGGTTTTTACAGCTTGTGACATCTGACTATCTGAAGGATTACTTGCATAATAATAGACCCTGTTAGTTAACAGCCTGTATATCATTGCTGGAACCTGTGTCTAACAGAACTCTTTTCAAACTATCTGGAAATGTACAGCGCTAAGTATATTTTTTGTTTCTTCAGAATTGTGTACTGAAAATTGTTGCTGGACTAATTTTATTCAGAGTTGTGCACTGTTATTTTTGATTCATTGTATAGTTTTTCAGATCTCTGCTGAAACTGTTTTGTCCCCCCCCCCCCCATCTCTGGTTTGTTGTTTAAATTTGGTGGCTTTTGCAGTTGCCCGCCCCATTGTAAATTTGATCTGGGACACTTCCCCCAGTCCCATCTCTTTACCACATTCTACCTAATACACTCCTTCTGCACTTGTTTTTACTCATTTGTAATTTAATTGCATTTTTTAAACTGCGTTTGGTCTAATATTGCTACACACTCAAGTGTGCTAGCTTACACTGCATTTGCATTGTTTTTACTGCTGTTTTAGCTACTTTTCTGAAAAAAAAAACACACAAATAAAACTGTAAACATGTTTCCTAACTTCCCTGTAACTAGTGTAGTCCAGTTACAGATTTGCTGTATCCAGGACTGTATGTAAGCTTCTGAGCCCTCCAAGCCTTTCTGTGTTGGAGGGAAGCCTTCTAGCTCATCAGTGGAAGTGGTAACCTGTCAAAAACATAAGGAGTGGTTCTGGCCCAGAAATTGTAGTTATTGGCTGTCTGGGCAATCTTTTCCATCTCTCTCTCAACCTTCTGATTTGAAAGCCTGCATTTGCACTTGTTTCTTTCCTTTAACTAGTCTAGTGCAGATACAGATTCTTAGTTTTAGCACTTGAATTTGCTTATTCGTGCCCAGCACTTGTTAAGAACTTGTTGGAAGCACTAAATAAACTACTAATTACTATAGCAAAACCAGAAAAATAGGTGTGGACCTCTTGGGTTTTCGATCCTGAGTGATGCCTGCCCGGAGGGAAGGAATAACCACTTTTACAAAGCCTTTCACTCTTGATCCTAAACGGTGAACAGATTTCCACGTGTAGTCGGTGGTGGAGCTAGCTCTAAAAAGAGCTGTTTTAGCCCTGTGGGCAGCTGGAGCTCTATATAGAGCTGTTGCAGATCTCTAGGAGCTCTGAGAAGAGCTGTTTTCTGTTTTGAATGCCCTTTCGGGCAGATGCGGTAGTTCTAAAAAGAACTGTTTTGTTTGGTTCACAGAAGCTGTGTCTGTGCCTCCGGCTGGTCTTACCGAAGCTGATACAGACTTCTGTGAGCTCTGAAAAGGGCCGATTTGTGTTTTGAATGCCCGTTCGGCTGTTGGTGGTAGCTCTAATAAGAACTTTTTTGTTTTATTCTTCAATGTGTCTCCGGTTGCTCTTACCAGAGCTTTTACAGATCTCTGTGAGCTCTGAGAAGAGCTGTTTGGTGTACTGTGAGCTCTGAGAAGAGTTGTTTGGCGTAAGGTGCAGATCCACGTGAGCTCTGAAAAGAGCTGTTTTGTGTATGGACACAATGGGCTCTGGGAAGAGCTGCTGTTGTGTCCTTCGGTGTTCTGTGGTGGTGTCGATCTCTGTTGTCCTCCTTCTTGAACAGATCTTCGGTTCTTTTGCTATGTGTGAGTCCTAAAAAGGACTATTTGTGCGCTCCCCAAGCACTGGTCAGAATGACCTGAGAGCTGTTGCTGTGCTGCTTTTATGCTACTGTGGAGGGGGCATGGTTGAGAAGATGTCCAATGAGAAGTGACTAGTTGGGGGTGTGGCCCTAGTAGGCCTACAAGGTGAAGACGGACCTGGTTGGAAGCATCTCATTCCTCTTATTTAGTTCCTTTTTATTATCCAGCTACTTGTTCATATGTGCCATTCCTAACCTCTAGCAATGCGTTGGAGCCTTTTGCTTTGTCACGATTATACCTATGTTTGAAAAAACTGTACTAAAACTTAAATTTAAATTTAATTTTAACCAAAAAATAAAAAAATAATAAAAATTAAAATTACATTTAAAATTAAATTTAAAATTAAAATTGAACTGTTAAACTCTGGGTTTACTGACTATAGTTCTAAATTTAGACTTGCCATTACCATCTGTAAAACAATGGAAGCAAGCTTGGTTCTGAGAAAGATTCTGAGATGTCCGGCGCTTTCGGGGCAGATAGGAAGGTAGCCTGTCTGCCGCTCCTTCATCAGGGAGAGCATACATTAGGTAGTAAAAAGTTAACTGTAGTTTGACATTGAAATTTTACCTTTTAAATTAAAAATTATTAAAAGTTGAGCTAACAATTGTAACTTTTGTGAGGGCTGGTACAGTAACTTACTGCAATTTTAGCTCTGCTTATAAACAATTAATGTTCAAAAAATGAATACATTATGCCTTATACCAGTGAGAAAACAGTGAGCGAAATAGATAGCATATCTTACTAGGAGCCGATTAGTTGTAGTTAGCATGGTTAAGTGCCCTGAGGTTCAGGACTGGGGTGATGGTCTCCATGTAGTTGAGACCCGGAGGGTGCCTTGCTTCAAGATGTATCTGCCAGATAAGTTCTTTTTTCTCTAATCTTGAATTGAAGTCCCCATTGAAAGGGATCTTCTCCAGCTGTTCGAGTATCAGGAACTTAAATCTTTCGTGCCCTGGTTTTTTTGTTGCGTGTGTTGCTAGTTTATTTGTTGGTATCTTGTGCCTGATGTCGTATAGGTGGTTGGCAATCCTGGTTTTGAGGGCATTGATGGTCTTTGCCCACGTAGAAGGCTTGGCATTTGCAGCAGTTTGCTCTGTAGACAACACCTTCTGTGTTGCAGCCTCCGAATGCTCTTGTGGTTATTGTTTTTTTGTTGTTGGGGCAGTAAAAGTGGTCCGTGCCTGCCATGTATTTACAGTAGAAGCAGGGGGATAAGTTGCTACATGGATAGGTGCCATATCTGTCGTGTTGTCTTGGTGGGGGTCTCTCGAGGTGGTCTTTTAGGTTGGGTCCTCTTTTCATCGTGAACCCTGGTGCTTCAGGGAAGATGTGTCCAAAAGATCTGTTTGAAGTGATGATGGTCCAGTTTTCATGGATGATCTTTTGTATGTCCTTATAGTCCGTGGAGAAATGTAAAATAAAGTTGAGCCTATATTTGTTTTCATACCTGTTTTTAGTCCCTAGGCTCTGTTGAAGTATGAATGGTTTTTCCTTTCTGTTGTTCGTGATGGGGTCCAAGATTAGAGAAAAAAGAACTTATCTGGCAGATACATCTTTAAGCAAGGCTCCCTCCGGGTCTCAACTACATGGAGACCATCACCCCAGTCCTAAACCTCAGGGCACTTAACCATGCTAACTACAACTAATCGGTTCCTAGTAAGATATGCTATCTATTTCGCTCACTGTTTTCTCACTGGTATAAGGCATAATGTATTCATTTTTTGAACATTAATTGTTTATAAGCAGAACTAAAATTGCAGTAAGTCAGCCCTCACAAAAGTTACAATTGTTAGCTCAACTTTTAATAATTTTTAATTTAAAAGGTAAAATTTCAATGTCAAACTACAGTTAACTTTTTACTACCTAATGTACGCTCTCCCTGATGAAGTAGCGGCAGACAGGCTACCTTCCTATCTGCCCCGAAAGCGCCGGACATCTCAGAATCTTTCTCAGAACCAAGCTTGCTGTTTTACAGATGGTAATGGCAAGTCTAAATTTAGAACTATAGTCAGTAACCCCAGAGTTTTACAATTTTAAATTTAATTTTAAATTTAATTTTAATTTTTTTTTTTATTTTTTGGTTAAATTTAAAATTAAATTTAAATTTAAGTTTTAGTACAGTTTTTTCAAACATAGGTATAATCGTGACAAAGCAAAAGGCTCCAACGCATTGCTAGAGGTTAGGAATGGCACATATGAACAAGTAGCTGGATAATAAAAAGGAACTAAATAAGAGGAATGAGATGCTTCCAACCAGGTCCGTCTTCACCTTGTAGGCCTACTAGGGCCACACCCCCAACTGGTCACTTCTCATTGGATATCTCTCAACCACGCCCCCTCCATAGTAGCATAAAAGCAGCACAGCAACAGCTCTCAGGTCATTCTGACCAGCGCTTGGGGAGCGCACAAATAGTCCTTTTTAGGACTCACACATAGCAAAAGACCCGAAGATCTGTTCAAGAAGGACAACGGAGATCGACACCACTGCGGAACACCGAAGGACACAACAGGAGCTCTTCCCAGAGCCCATTGTGTCCATACACAAAACAGCTCTTTTCAGAGCTCACGTGGATCTGCACCTTATGCCAAACAGCTCTTCTCAGAGCTCACAGTACACCAAACAGCTCGTCTCAGAGCTCACAGAGATCTGTAAAAGCTCTGGTAAGAGCAACCAGAAACGCATTGAAGATTAAAACAAAAAAGTTCTTATTAGAGCTACCACCAACAGCCAAATGGGCATTCAAAACACAAATCGGCCCTTCTCAGAGCTCACAGAAATCTGTATCAGCTTCGGTAAGACCCGCCGGAGGCACAGACACAGCTTCGGTGAACCAAACAAAACAGTTCTTTTTAGAACTACCGCATCTGCCCGAAAGGGCATTCAAAACACAAAACAGCTCTTCTCAGAGCTCATAGAGATCTGTAACAGCTCTATATAGAGCTCTAGCTGCCCAAAGGGCTAAAACAGCTCTTTTTAGAGCTAGCTCCACCACCGACTACACGTGAAATCTGTTCACCGTTTAGGATCAAGAGTGAAAGGCTTTGTAAAAGTAATTACTATAGCACTAAACCTTCCTCATTACCTAATGGAAAACAGTTTTTGCACTTACGTTTCTCACTTGCTTAGAGAAAAACAACTCTTGTACTCACTTTCCTCACTTATCTAGAAGAAAATAGTTTTTTTATTCAGGCATATCCAAGGGTCAGCTCCCAGTGTTCTCTCCTGTCTATCTGATGAATCTGGGCATCTTGAGGCAATATAGAAATTGCCTCATGTACACAGACAACCCTCTCCTCCTACCACAGAACACTACAACCTTTGTGAGATGCACTTATCTAGCCAAACTGGAGATAAAGCTCTCTCCAACCAAGACTGAACTTGACATTCAAGAGGAGAAAGTAAACACTTGCACCACACCACACATCACATAGTCTCACTAAATCTACACCACCAAAATCCACACATAGAAACACAAAAACATTCGCAGAACTTCTCAATAATAATCTGTCCAAGCAACAGAGACCTTCAAAGCAGAAATGCAAGTAACTTCCACCCCACCCCCCCCAACACAACCCAAATGACACATAGCCCACAGATTCAGCGTGCCACTCAACCACAGCCAATAAGGCAAAACAATGTATCCAACACACTAGTCATAGGTGACTCTATAGTCAGGCACACTGATGTCCCACTCACCAAGCTAAACAAGAAAGTTACTGCCAGCTGCCTGTCGGGTGCCAGGATCAGTCACATAACCCACGCACTCAGATCACTCCACAAGTACAAATACGACTGTCATTGTCCATGTTGGTGTGAACGACCTGAGACATACCTCCCTGGACTACATGAAAAGAGACATGGAAGAGATCTCTGATCTTGTAGCCCAGGCAGGTATGACCCTAGTCCTGAGTAGCATCCTGCCATCGCCCAGAATGATACCACAGTACAAGGACAAAATGATTAACTTCAACAATTGGCTGAGCTTCTGGTGTCATTCTGGGGGGATCCAGTATCTGTCTGCTTGGGATGGCATGGTCGACAGGCCATGATGCTTTGCCAGAGATGGCCTGCACCTGTCGCCCCTGGGATTCTGGCTAAGGCTCTTGCCGCCCCTATAGTACCTTTTTAGGCAAGGGTCAAATGACAAATTCACCACCATAACAGGAACAGGCAAGCAAAAACTGAGGGTAATGCTACTCAATGCTAGAAGTCTAAATCTCAAAATGCACTCACTCGAGGCACTCAAAGTGGAGAACATCGATATCTGTGCAGTGACTGAGACCTGGTTCAAGGCTCCAGAGAGCACCCCTGCACTACCAGGCTATAACTCATACCACACTTTTCGGCCATGTAACCTGGACCAGAACACCAAAGGTGGAGATGTGTCTATATTCATTAAGGATATCCACACCTCCAGGCTAGTTGCTCAGCATAATGGATCTGAGGTTATCAAAGTGCAACTAACTCTGGGCAAAACTGCAATCCAAATTGTAGCTTGCTACAGATCCCCACCATGCCCCAAGATTCCCACTCCTCTTTTCTTGATGTACTGGAAAATATTAGGGTTCAACCAAGCACCGTAATAATGGGCAATTTCAACTACCCTACCATTAACTGGGAAAACTACTCGTGTACCAACTCCTTCACACAACGCTTTCTGGAATTCATAAACTCCAATGCCCTGGATCAACTTATCCACACCCCCACCAGGGGTAACAAAATCCTAGACCTAGTCATTACCAACATGAGTGACCAGTGTTCCACAACTGAAGTCAACTCCTTGTTGATCCGATCCGTCCATAAGCTAATCACCCTTGATATTCACATCCCGCCCCCACCCCCATTACGGAAACCACGGTAAAAAAATTTTTCCAAAGCCAACTTCATGCTTCTTAAGACAGAAGTGGTGAACTTCATGACACCCATGCAGATGGACAATACAGTTACGACTGCTGAATCCTACACAAAAGCACTCTATAAGCACTTACATGAGTGCATGGATCATGCTATCCCAAACAGAACCAAGACGCTATCCTCCAAAAAAAAGGAAGCCAACCAGTGGTCCCCTGCCATAAACAAACTGTACAACAGAAAAAAGAAACTGTTACAAAAGAGAGTAAAATTCCATGAGTGGAGGAGCTCCCTGGTCAGCCTCAGTAAGAAGTTGAGATCCCTTATAAGATCCTCCAAAGCTAGCTACGAAAACAAAATTGCCACTGATTCTAAGGACAACCAAAAAGCATTCTACAGCTATGTCAAGCATCTCAATGGCAACACCCAGATCTGCTCTGAGTTACAGCACAACACCATGAAAATTACAGAATCAACTGCTATTGCCAACATCCTGGCAGATAGGTTCAGCGCTAACTTTACCACCTCCCTTACCCCCTAAAGGGCCCATATCTATCAGGAAGAATGCAGAGTCCCTGTAATCACAACTATGCAGGTAAAAGCTGCACTCTCTAAAGCCAAAAACATAGCATCCATGGGACCGGACAACATCCCAGGCTGCATTTTACATGAACTTCAGAACGAACTGGTTGCCCACTTAAGCACCATGTTCAGTCATAGCCTTACATCAGGCTTTGTGCCCACTGAATGGCATACAGCAACAGTTATCCCACTCCACAAAGGGGGAGCCACCACTGATCCCAGGAACTATCGCCCTATTAGCCTGACGAGCCTGGTCTGCAAGGCCATGGAATGTATCATCATGGAACTCATAAACAAAGACATTGGTAACCTCCAAACTCTGGATCCCACCCAGTTCGGGTTTGTGAAAGGCAGATCATGCCTCCTGAACCTGATCGACTTCTTTGAGGCAGTCACCAAAGCCGTAGATGAGGGTAAAATGGTTCACACAGCCTATCTTGACCTCGCCAAGGCTTTCAACACCATCCCCCATTCTGGAATTATAGCTAAACTCACTAAACTAGGTATAAATCCCTATGTCACAAGATAGGTTGCCAACTGGCTCACTGACAGAACCCACACTGTAAAAGTTGCACATTCCAAATCTGACCTCAAACCAGTGACAAGTGGAGTACCACAGGGATCAGTCCTGGGACCTCTCCTATTTGGTATCTACTTCTCTGAAGTATAGGCTAATACAGAATGCCTCTGGTTAACGAAGTTTGCAGATGACTGAAAACTAGGAACCATAGTCCAGTCCCCAAATGATGTGGAAATCCTACAGAAGGGCCTCGCTGAGACAGATACCTGGTGTCTGAGCCATGGCCTCAAGCTCAATGCCAAAAAGTGCATTGTCATCTCCTTTGGTAAAAACTCTGTACCCATGAACTACTACTTAACACCGAATGTGTGATAAGAGACCTTGGGACCCAGTTGGACAGTAGTCTGTCCTTTGATAGTCACATCACCACAGTAGTCAGGAAGTCCTTCTATGTGGCACACCTCATCATAAAAGGGTTCTCAAAAAAAAAAAAAAAAAAAAAGAGGTCATTGTTCCCCTCTACTCGACACTCATTAGACCCATTATAGAGTACAACGCCTCTTTTGGAATGTACCTCATAAGACATCTGCAGCAGCAGGAAAGGCCACAGAAGTACCTCACAAAGAGGATTACTGGCCTCAAACATATGCCCTACACTGACAGTCTCAAAAAACTCCAACTTTTCTCCATAGCATATCGCCTACTCCGAGGTGATCTCTGCCTAACATATAAAGCTATGTCAAACCCAGAGATGTTGGACATGCTGCACCTAAAGATATCCCAATCCCTCCGAGCTACACAGTCTAGTAACCTAAACCTTGTCATCACAATAAATAGGACATGCTGGAGGGATAGATTCCTGTCCCAGAGACTTCCCATACTCTGGAACAGGCTACCCATCTATATCAAGCAAAGTTCTTCATTAGCACTCCAAGAAAAATCTTGATGAGTGGATGGGAAACAGAAAATACACCCCGGGGATCACTTCTGTGTCTCTGCTCGACAGTGGCACAGGAAAATAACTTTCTTGGGTGGCGTAAGCCAGGGAACCTTGTTGGTTAGGCTTACGTAGGCCCTCGGGCCGATAGCCTAGTACCTACCTATGAACCTATAAAGCTGAATTGGGTAGGATCCAGGGTATGGAGGTCACCACTGTCTTTATTTATGAGGTCCATAATGATGCATTCCATGGCCTTACAGATAAGGCTGGTCAGCCTTAAGGGTCTGTAATTCCCCAGGACTGTTGCTAGGCCATCGTTATGGAGGGGAATAACAGTAGCTGTTCCATTCCACAGGAACAAAGCCTGTGGTTAAGGCTATGACTGAAAAGGGTGCTTAGGGGTGATGCTAGTTCATGTTTTAGCCTGTTTAGAAGGCAGCCAGTGATGTCATCTGGTCCCATAGAAGCTGTGTTCTTTGCCTTGGATAGGTCTTTGAGGACCTGCTCTTCAGATATGTAAGGTGGGGGGGGGGGGGGAGTTTGGGGGAATGTTTTTTGTAAGTTAGAATGGGATAAGGTAGTGAAATTTTCAGCAAACCTATCCTCTAGCAGGTTCGCTATCTCTGTGGGGTCAGTGTGTCAGATACCACTGGACATCAGTTCTGCACACTCTTGGGGCCTACCCTTTATATTACATACATAGCTGTAAAAGGCCTTATGGTTATACACTTGGAAGATTTGACAAGTTGTCTTATTTGCGTGTTAAGGCTGAGGAGGGTGCTTTTCCACTGTGGGGTCCTAGTCTGTTTTCTTGGACAGTGACTTTTTGCATTCACTGTAGAGTTGGTTAATGCTGGAAGTCCACCATGGCAACATGACTTTTCTTGGGGCTCTGGCTTTCATTTAGTCTGGTACAGCTGAGTTCATACACTTATGCAAGTGACTGTACAGGGATTTAGTGTGAGCTATAGCACAGTTACCACTTTCAGCTTAGGGTGGGGCTTGTAATGCATTTATACCTTCACCTAGGAGGGTACAGTTTGCCTTCGTGAAGCTTTTTTAGGCTGATTTCACCCTTTGAGAGTTCTGGTATTAGTGTCAGTTCGAATGTGACTGATTTGTGGTCAGTTTTAATTAATGAGGGTCCAACAGAGTCAGCAATGCACCTGTTTGACATGTTGGTGAGGACCAGATCTAGAATGTTGGTTCCTCTTGTCGGGGTATGGACAATTCGTTCCAGGGCATTTGAATTCACAAAGTCAAGGAACTTTTGTGCTAGCGAGTTCAGGCTAGAGTAGGTTTCCCAGTTGATGGTGGGATAACTGAAATCCCTCCATAACCAGTGTATTAAGCAAAATTTGGATTGTATTCAGTTTGGTTAAGTACGCTTCATGGGTGTCGTGACCCATGGAGGGGGATCTACAACTGGCTAAGACTTTAATGGGGGTCTTACCCTCCGTAAATTGGACCTGGAGTAACTCCATAGAGTTGTCCAGTCTAACTAGACACGAGGTGAATTTATCTCCAATATAGATTGAAACACCACCTCCTTTGGTTTTCACACGTTCATTTTGCAGTCTAAAGGTGTGGAAGGCAATGTAGCCTTGCAGGGCCGGGATACTCTCTGAGGCCTTAAACCAGGTTTCTGTGACTGCATAGATATCTCCATCTTCCTGCGGAATTTAGGAGCTTCCTCCTACAATACCTGTGTCAATCTTTCCTGGACACTCCTGCCTACTCCGGGACATTTCAAGAAAATGAACCTCAGTGCGGACCCCCATACTAGTCTATTTGAATGTATGTAGCCTGCACTACATTTATTTCTGTTTTTAGCTTACTCTACCCATTTGTCTGATTATCCTTCCGTTTGTGTGAATTAGCAGCCTACCATAGACCACTACTACCCCACTCCCTCCTGTTTTTGTTATTTCTTACTGCTATTCCTTCCTTTGCCCACTAGGTGGCAGCTCTCTGTCAGCCCATTGCTTGCATCACTTTAAACCCCCATATGCCACTTTACCTCTATTTGCCTATACTCAACAAGGTCTTCCTAATCCCAAACTAAGCTCTAACCCCTGTTTCTAATCCCCTCTTCCTTCCATTAACCTTTCTAAGGGAGCACAGTTCCCCTATCTTTCTTTTCTGTTCTTTCTCTAACCCAACAATTCTCCTTAACATACTACCTTTTAGCCTATTTACCTTTACTGTGAACTGTTGTGGCTGATACTTTTTCAGCTGGCCTCTCTGCTCTGCTGCTCAACCTCCACTAGGCTTCCTCCCATCCACTTTACCCCTTCTATCATTTCCTGCACCTTGCCCTTATTTCCCCCCTCCCCCTCAGTTACCCTCCTCCCCCTAGTTTACTTCTAGACGCCAGTTACCTTTGGCGCCATTTCTCAAAACTCCTGACTAGGTGCAACCTTTTCCCTTCCTCTCCTGAGTCGGTAAACGGTAGTGCTGCCTCATTCTCCTCATGGTAGGTATCTGAATATGAAATGATTATAGTTTATATACTAGTGGTACCGATCGTTGTTTTAAGTGTTTAGTACTAGTGTTACCGATCGTTGTTTTCAGGTGTTTCACTGCTAACATGTAGCTGAACGTTCATTGCATATAGGTACAGATCTTTGTTCAATTCATACTGCTATATATGTCGCTAAATGCCTACTGTTTTGTGTGTTTGCTTTTGTTGAACTGTTATTGCTGTGTAAATTAGATGTGTTTTATTCTTCTTAATCGTGTCTCCTCACTAGCACTGTAAACCCAGCCTGCTTTCTTCCCTTTTCCTGCTGAACACCACCTCACGGGCACACCTAGCCTCTACTTCATTTCTCACTACTGAACCCCATCCGATCTGGGCAATTACTGATCGGCTGTGTATTAAGTCAGCTTCTCCCCTCATCTTTTTTCCTCGCTAATAACGCTAACTCCCTGGCATTATTTTGATTGCTTACCCTAGCCTATTAATCTTCTTCTTTTCTCTTCTTTCCCGCTCTTCTTGGAACGCCACCCTATTTTAGGCTTTATTTAACTTAACTGTGTTTTTTTAAACAGCGTTACAATGCCAACATCTCAAGCATTGTAATCCTCAGCCTGCTCTCTCTCCTTTTCTTCTTTTCAAGGCGTTTTAAACAGCACAAATGTGCTATGGTCAACATATCAACGCCACCCCTCAGGCTTTATTAAGCTGCCCTGCTTTCTCTTTCTTATACGAACGCCACCTCACTAGCAAGGGCTGCTAAAACAACCAAACAAATGTCCACATCTCCTGTAATAAGAACGCCATACTAATAGGCGCAAATAGAAACACTTTTGCTTTTCTGACCAAAACCTCCCCAGTGGCGTTGCCAGAAAGCCATACAAAAGTCCACAACCCCTCTACCTGGAACACCATCCTAATTTGGCGCAAATTTAAACACTTTATCATCTTTCTTGTACACCTCCTCACAGGCGTCGATAATATTGTCTCCCTAAGCCTGTACTTGCCCTTCTCCAAGAACGCCATCATAATTGGCACAATTTAGATACAACTTTCACCTCATTTCTCCATTCTTAGGAGCCAACATTATTTGAAAACTGTGGAGTATACTTATATACTAGATAGAACAATACAGTTTTAATCAATTGCTAGTTTATTAATGGCTAGATTTAGTTTTTCAGTTTTAGTTTAGCTAAATGCTATGTATATGTCTTCACTGTATATGTTTTTGTATTGAATTGTAATGAATCTTTGCCTGAATTGATGCTGTTCATTTTTCTACAATTTTTGACATTTATTATATAACTTCTAGACAGTTTTACAGTCTTATTATATGCCACTCACTGTTTTCCTTTGTGTACCTGAATCTTATGTTAACCACTCTGCTTTCTGTATTCTTCCTACTCATCTTTTGAACTTTCACTGCTTGCCTTCTAACCCTCCTCTACCTTCCTTATCTGCTTCTTCTACCTGCTTATCTTCTCCCATATTTATTTTCACCTAAACTATATTGTTTCTACTCTCCTTCTACAGTAGTCCACTCCTGAAGGTCCCTCCCAACCTGCGGAATTTAGGAGCTTCCTCCTACAATACCTGTGTCAATCTTTCCTGGACACTCCTGCCTACTCCGGGACATTTCAAAAAAAGGAACCTCAGTGCGGACCCCCATACTAGTCTATTTGAATGTATGTAGCCTGCACTACATTTATTTCTGTTTTTAGTTTACTCTACCCATTTGTCTGATTATCCTTCCGTGTGTGTGAATTAGCAGCCTACCATAGACCACTACTACCCCACTCCCTCCTGTTTTTGTTATTTCTTACTGCTATTCCTTCCTTTGCCCACTAGGTGGCAGCTCTCTGTCAGCCCATTGCTTGCATCACTTTAAACCACCATATGCCACTTTACCTCTGTTTGCCTATACTCAACAAGGTCTTCCTAATCCCAAACTAAGCTCTAACCCCTGTTTCTAATCCCCTCTTCCTTCTATTAACCTTTCTAAGGGAGCACAGTTCCCCTATCTTTCTTTTCTGTTCTTTCTCTAACCCAACAATTTTCCTTAACATACTACCTTTTAGCCTATTTACCTTTACTGTGAACTGTTGTGGCTGATACTTTTTCAGCTGGCCTCTCTGCTCTGCTGCTCTACCCACTCCGTTCGCCCTGCGGGCTCACTCCGCTCCCCTACTCTGCCCCCAATTCTCACCCGCCCCCACTACTCCTACATTTATTTCCCCTCCCATAACTCCTCCCTCCACACCAGCCTATCCTCTTCCACTAATTGCTCCATCCACCACCCACTCCTAACTCTCTGTATCACTTCCCTTCCCATCCTTTCTCATATTACCCTCACCTTATTCATATCTACCAAACTCCTTCTATCATGCGCCTTCTCACTCCCCACATCCTCACCTCAACACCTATGCTCATTCTTCTTCTACTCCCACTTTACCATGCCACCTCCTTCACCAACTGCCATCTACATCCACCATCTCTATCACCCCACCCCCCCTCTCTGCCCATTTCTACAACATCTCAGCCTCCTTAATTCCCTCCCACCCTATCCTTCTCTTAAAAGTACAATTTTTCTCTACCTCCGCTAAATACTGCAAACCCATACCTACTCTCTACCAGCCACCTTTATCTAAACATAAACCCTACAAACACATTCCCCATCTCATACTCCTTTGCATAGCTGGTGACATTTACCCCAATCCAGGACCAAACAACTCTCCTACAAACCTCCCATACAACCATAACAAATCCTCCAATAAATACCTTAAATTCCTCTCCATCAACACCCAAAGCATAACTAACAAATTAACCCACTTCCACGCCTGGCTCAATCACTATTCACCTGACATTGTAGCTATCTCCGAAACCTGGCTAAAACCCCAGATAACCGACTCTGAATTCCTCCCCCCTGGATTTCTTGCTCTCCATTCTTACTGCCAAAATCGCAAAGGTGGTGGTGTAGCCCTAATCTACTCCGAACACTTGTCCTTCTCTCCATATCCAAATCCCATTCCTTCATTCAATAACGCTGAACTTGTAATTGGACTACTAAAACTGAACAACCATAAGAGCATCTGTATCATATCTCTCTATATTCCTCCTGGTAATAACACTAATATCCTGGAAAATATCCTCTCCTGGACCTCCTCCAACATTAAGCTAGAAACCTACATCATGGGAGACATAAATATAGACTGGAACAAAGTTATTCACCACAATCCCTCCATATCTATCAATCTCTTTAACTTTACTCAACTCACTAACTCTATTTCAAGACCAAACAAACCCCCCCCCCGGCTCCATACTAGATTGGATGCTCGTATCCCATCCGTACAAAGTATTAGAATCTGGTGTCATTCCTGACCCATTAGGAGATCACCTCCCAACCTTCATCCATCGGGCTACTCCCATCTCCACACTCTCCCATCATTTTATTCAATCCCATAACCTCTCTAACTTCAACCCTACTATTTTCTCTGACTGCCTTAAACTAACTGGAACCCCTTAAAAACTCTCCTTTTGGATGCTGCCATTGATTACTTCAATTCTACATTCCTAACTATCCTTAACTCCCTTGCACCAATAAGAACAAAGAGTTAAAACAAAAACCTCCCCATGGCTCACAAAGGACACCAAAAAAATTATGATACAAAGAGACAAAACCTGGAAAGCTTACCTCCATCTTAATCAACCAGAAATCTTACTTAAGTATAAACAACTGAGAAACCAAGCCAAAAATAGTAATTAAAGATAAAAAGTCCTACTACTTCAATCTACAAGCAAATCACACAAAAAACCCCAAACAGTTCTGGAACTCCATAAACTCCCTCCTAAAACCTGGTACAAAAACAACCCTTGTCCTGACTCCAGTAAATCTGACCTTGAAATCGCATCTATGTTTAATACCTTCTTTACCTCATCTATTGCTGATCTAACCAAGACCTTTACCAATAATAACCCTCCAACTCTTACTGCCCAAACCTCCCCTCCCTCCTCCCCACCCACTTTTGAACTCAAACCTATCTCCACCAACCTAATAAAAAAACTCTTAGCTAAACTAAAACCATGCTCCAATGTCAGACAACATTCCTTCCTCCTTCCTAAAAATAGCCTCAGACAGTGTTGCCCACCCTATCAGCATACTAATCAATAGATCATTACTTGAATCCTATGTCCCCAAACTATGGCGGTCTGCTTTTACTCTTCCACTCCACAAGGGTGGCAAAAATTGCAGCATAGCCATCCTCTCCCCTATCTCCAAAATTCTCGAAAAATGTATCCACCTGCAACTCTTACCATTCCTTACCAAGCACCGACTACTCTCCCCTACCCAACACGGCTTCCGTCCAGGACACAGTACCAACTCTGCCCTACTCTCCTTCCTACATTCTGTTAATTCAGCTCGCGACTGTGGTAACATGGTATCCTGTGTTCTACTAGACTTATGTCTTTGACACCATCTCCCATAGTCACCTACTAAACCATCTGTCTAACCTCAACATCTCCCATAAAACTCTTTCTTGGTTCTCAAGCTACCTCTCTGATAGGTCCCAAGCCGTGAAGTGGGGCCAGGCCACCTCCTCTTTCCTCCCAACCCCTACTGGGGTTCCCCAAGGCTCAATTCTTGGCCCATTGTTATTTAATATATTTATCAATAACTTCCACAAAGCCATACCTAATACCCAAATTGTACAATACGCTGATGATTCCACTTTAATCTGCCATGCATCCAACCTAAAAGATTTCCAATTTCTAACCCAAACTGCTTTCTCTACCCCCGAAAATTGGATGCTACAAAACCACCTCTCACTAAATGCCAACAAAACTAAGTTCCTTCTATTCTCTCCCTCTAAATCCCTCCCTACAGACAAAAACTCATTCCAAATCACCAGCCATAACAACTCAATCATCGAAGTCGTACCCTCCACCAAACTTCTTGGTGTAACCATTGATGAACACCTTAACTTCAAAAAAATCACATCCAGCAAAATATCAAGAAAACACATATAAAACTAGGCCTTCTTTACAGAAACAACCACTTCCTCTCACCTTCCTCTAGGCAAACTCTCGCCACAACCTATCTACTTCCCTCTCTTCTGTATGGAGCTCCTCTCCTCACTAACCTATCTTCCACTCTCACCTCCAAATTGGAGGTATGTTACAATAAAATAGCCAGATTCGCCACAAATGCCAAATCCTCCACTCATCGCTGCACCTCCCTACAGTCATTAAACTGGCTTGAACTCCCCAATCTACTACTCCTTCACCAAATCACCACTGCTCACAAACTATTCTTCCAACCTTCTAAGTGTCCTGCATTCTCCAACATTCTGCAACCTTACAACCCATTCAGACCCCTTAGATCTACCCACCAAAACTTGATCACTATCCATAAACCCAAGCACCCTGCTGGCCAGCTTCTGCTATCTTATTCCCTAGCTAAAAAATGGAATGCTCTTCCCTCCACACTGAGGACCTGTGACAACCTTAAAAACCAAAACTCAACTTCATTCCTATCTTTATCTTAACAGGAAATGCAATTGTACTCTCCCCCCCATTCCTCTCAAGCTCTCCTCTCCTTTCTCCCCTGATTAACCTCTATACCTTCCTAGCCTCACTTCAATTTGTTATTGTAACCATTCTACAAAATCCTGCCAGGATACTATACTCCTGTCTACTCCTGAATCTTTACAGTTATTTGTTTCTCACTCCTGCAAATGCCTCCTGTTATAAGCATGCTATTTAAACTTTAAATACGGAGCTCGACTGCCCAAGCTCCCTCCAAATGTATTCATGTAATTAAACTTTGCACTATGTTATTTTCTCCCAAAGCCTCCACAGAATGTAGGCTCACTTAGCCCAGTGTACTGAATTGTAAATATGTTTTCTATTTTCTATTTTCTATTTTTGAATGCTACCTTTTGTAATCCCTAATTTCTTTGTTAATTATTATTGTATTATTGTATTTTTGTAACTTTTATGGAGCTTTTCTCCCCGGGCCTCCACTGAAAATGGGCTCCCCAGGCCCAGTGGACCTCCCCAGTCATCAAACTGGAATAAATAAATAAATAAGTGCTTCCAGGGAATGCAGTTTTTGGTTTAAGCTCCTAGCATTTAGCAACATGGCCCTTTATTTTGTTCTGATTGATTAATTTCATGTCGGTAATGCTGTTTTCGAGACCTTGCCTAAAAAAGGCACTATGGGGAAGCCAAGAACCTTTGCCAGCAGCCAAAAGCCTATGGGTGCCAGGTGCAAACCATCTCTGGCAAAGCAGCGAGATTTGTCAACCATGGCTTCCCAGGCAGACATGAACTGGATTCCCTTGGAATGACACCCTAAGCCAATTACTGAAATCAATAATTTTTTGTTCATATTGTGGCATCACTCTAGGCGAGGGTAGTATGCTGCTCAAGTTTAGGAAAATACCTGCCTGGGACACACACTCCAAGAGCTTGACCATGTCTTTCTTCATATAGTCCAGTGAGGTACGCCTCAGGTCATTCACACCAACACAAACTATGACAGAGTCATAATGGTACTTGTTGCCGAGGGACCGGAGTGCATGCGTGATTTGGTAAATCATGGCACCGGACAGGCAGCTGACCATGACTTTCTCCTTGTCCAACCTGGTGAGTGGGACATCCATGTGTTTCACTATCGAGTCTCCAATGACGTGAGTGTTATGCCTTGCGGGTTAGGTGGGTGAGACATTGGTGTTGCTGTGTGTCATGGGTGCTGTGGAAACTGTGTTAGCTGTAGCAGACCTGTATTTTGGAGGTCTCTGGTGTATCAGTACATTTTCTGAGAGAACCTCAGAGTATGTCGATTTATGTGTTTGATGTTTACTATGTGTATGAGTAGTAATACTATGTGAATATGTAGTGGTGGGTGAGGTGACAACCTTCTCTATGTTACTGTTTTGAGTGACAGAGCATGGATCGTAGATTCTTGGTGTAAATACATCTCTCACACTCTATACTAGACTGTGTTATTAGTACAGGGTTGTCTGTGTACATGTGAAAATTATACACTGCCTCAAGAGACCCAAGTCAACAAGGGTGGCAGAAGAAACAAGGATAGTCTCACTGTCCATAATGCTAGGTTAAAGACTTATCAGTAGGGGTAGCTTTTCAGAAACCATCACAGAGGAGGTTGGTGAATGGATATTTCTGCTTGGGTTTTAAGAGAAATGTTGTTGAATTTAACTGTCCAGCTTTAGCACACAATTGTGAGGTAGTGAGCGATGTGCAAACAAGCAGAAACCTGCTCAGATACAGGGCCTGAATACCAGAAGCTAAAACTTGAAAAAACACTAACAAAATTCAGAAGGACCAATGAGGATGCTTATTCCAAGCCCTAGACCGGTCTCCCTTTACCAGTCAGGTGACAATCAAACACAATTCTCTCACAAAAGTACAGATAGGCCCCTTCCAAATCAAGATGGCCTGGAAAATGCGCTCAGAACAAATAAACCACTACAAATAGTTCCAGAAGCAGCAGGCCTGGATCTGGACTATGCTACAGCTACTAGCTACTCTAGTTTCAGCAGGAACCACTAGAGAATATTTAACACAGCAGAAAAATAGCAGTGAGACAGTGAAAAAATGTTTAGAACAGCAGAAAATCAACCATGAGTCTCTAAAGAATGATTTAAAGTTACCAGATTAGTTAATTAAGTACTGCTTGGTGGGAAAGCCAGAACAGATGACTTTAAAATAGTGAAAAAATACCAGTAAACACAAAACAATGGAAAGCTTGCTAACAGTGAAAACAGCAATAAAATTCAATTTTACAGGCACAATGTAGCAGGCAATTGCAGTGCAACAGTGTAGATTAGTACACAATAAATAAATGCAGTATAAAAGTAGGTGGCGGGTAATACATAAGTGCTGTACATAGTATAAATAAGCAATAAAAAGAGGCAACTTTTTTTTTTCGGAAGCTCAGAAGACTCTAGTCATCTGGTATCTCAGCTCAGAGTTGTGGCTGGTAGCCCACCTCAGTTCAGCTTGGTACAAACAAGCAGAAACCTGCTCAGATGCAGAGCCTAAATACCAGAAGCTAAAACTTGCAAAAAACCCCCCTCAAAATCTGATGTTGGCCTTTTCATTCTTCCTCACTGATGGGTCAGAGTCCCGAGCTACGTAACTCCTGGGTGGTCGTCAAGGAAGGATGTCCCAGAGCGATGTTGAGTCAAAGGATGCCCTACTCCTATTATTAATATCCAATTTATAATGAGGTACAAAGGTGCGAGTCTTAGACCAGGTGGCTGCAGCACAAATCACATCAATTGAGGTCCTGAAAGAGAAGGCAGATGATGTAGCCATAGCTCTGGTGGAATGAGCCTTGGGTAGTTGAGGTAATGAAATACCTTTTTGTGAATAAATGAAGGAAATACAATCCAAAATCCATTTGGCTAAAGTATTCTTAGAAACTGCATTACATGAATGGTTTGCTGAGGAAATGACAAATAGCTGATTAGATTTCCTACACTTTTTTTCGCCTCTGGAAATAAAAACATTATTGCCTGTGAACATCTAAAGGGTATTCGAAAAAATGGGGAAGAAAACTGGCAACTGAAATGACTGATTGATGTAGGATTCCGTGGCTACCTTAGGCATAAAAAAGGGATTTGCCCTTAATGATATCCTGTCTTTATGAAAAATGATGCAAGGAGATTTCACTGACGAGGCTTGAAGCTCTGAAACTCTCTTAGCAGAAGTAATTGCCACTAGAAAAATTATTTTCCAGGACAGAGACTTCATGTCACAACTATCCGTCTGTTCAAAGGGCTTCTGGGTAAGTCCTTGCAGTACTAAAGTGAGATCCCAAGGAGAAGGGTCTTTAATCGGTGTGGGAAGAAAAACACCCTTCAAAAAATGCCTTGCATAACCTGCAAGAGAAGAGAGAGGAAGATCCCTTCTAGTATAAAAACTGGATGTAGCAGCCAGTTAGAGCTTAATGGTGGAGAAACTGTCTCCCTCTTGCAAAAGATTGCTATGGAAAAGGATAGCTGAAGTGGGAGCTGAAAAAGGGTTGATATTCTCCTTAGAAGCTCAGACAGAAAATCTCTTCCACTGTTGTAGACCTTTGTGGAAATCCTTTGAGAGGCCAGGATTATATCACAGACTGAAGGGGCGAGCTTGGACTTTCTTATAATTACTGAAGTGGAGAAACCATGCAGTCATCCTTGGGGTGCAGAGATTGGGGGCCTGAATGTTTGACAGATGGGATATTAGATCCGGTCTGGGATCTAGTATCCAAAATGGCAACTTCAACTGAGACCAAAGAAAGGAAAACCATACCTAACGAAGCCAGAAAGGGGCAATGAGGATTACTGAAGCTCTTCAATCTGCTGGCTTTCTGTAGGAAGTTTGGGGTCAGAGGAAGAGGAGGGTAAGCATAAAGGAGACCCGGAGGCCAATCACAGACTAAAGCTTCCCTCAGCGACTCCTCCTTTGGGGGGATCAGAGCAAAATACTTGCTGCACTTGAAGTTCTGGGGAGAGGCAAAAAGGTGGCAACAAGGTTGGCCCCAACGGCCAAAAAACCTTGCTACTGACTGATTGAGGGACCACTCGTGAGGCGTCAGAATAGATCTGCTGAGTCTGTCTGCTACGATATTGGTTTTCCTCAGAATGTGCCTTGCAACTAGAAAGCGGTCTAAAGGTATCGCCCATTCCCAAACTTTCATGACTTCCCTGCACAATGAGCACGAAAGGGTTCCTCCTTGATTATTGATTTACCAGACTACTGACATGTCTGTATAAATTGCAATTGTCCCAACAGGGAGAATGTCCTGAAAGCCTTGCAACATTAGAAGGACTGCCCTCATCTCTAGGACACTGATATGCAGACTGGTCTGGATGGATGACCACATGCCTTGGATCATCTTCTCTCGGTAATGCCCCCCACCCACACTGGGAAGCATTCGTGGTCACCAAGGCTATCAGGGCAGGAAGTGAAAAGGATCTGCCTAGAAACAGATCTGAATGCATCCACCACTGCAGATGATTCCTGCCTACTGAAGACAGACTTATGAGAACTGACAAAGCCTGGGTGAGAATGGACCATTGAACTAATGTCCACTGGAGTAGTCTAATGAAAAACCTCGCTAAAGGAAGTAGGACTACTGCATCTACCATCGAACCCAGAGCCCACCGTATTCATTTTGCTGGCGGAGAAGGTATATCCAATACTTCCTGAACCTCTTTTCTTAGGGACACTATGCAATGTCTCTGTAAGGAAGCCACTTGTGTAATTGTGTTCAACCATGTTCCTATAAATTCTAGGTTTTGTATGGGGATCAAGTTTGATTTTTCTGGATTTACTGTGATGCCCAGATGTTTGAAGGTCTTTACTAGATAGTTTCTGGACTGAAGCAGTAGATGCTTTGTTGATGCAGTGAGGAGTCAATTGTTTAGCTAGGGAAACACTTGGAATTGTTTTAGCCTCAGGTGAGCCACTACTACTACCAAACATTTGGTAAACACCCGGGGGGGGGGTGATGAGTCTAAGGGGCATTGCCCTGAACTGGTAATGATTGGCTCCCAGCTGAAAGCAAGTGTCTTCTGGAGTGTCTGTCTATTTTGATGTGATGGTACACATCCTGAAGATCCACTGAGCACATTCAATCAGCCTTGTGCAAAAAAGGCAGAATGGACTGGACCATAACCGTTTGCAACTTTGACTTCTTGATGAGCTGTTTCAGATTGCTGAGGTTCATAATAGGTCTTAGGTCCGCTGTTTGCTTTGACACTAAAAAGAAGTGAGAATAAGTTCAGAATCCTCGGTCGGGACCTCTTGGATGACTTTCTTAGAAAATTTTGGACTTCTTGAATAGTGTACTCCTCTGACTGGGTGGTACATCAGGGAGTTTCCTCCTGGGACCTGGAGGACGAAGGGAAAAGGGAATGTAATAGTCTCTGGATATAAAGTTTAGCATCCAGGAATTGTTCATTTTGTTTGTCCAGGCGTCTAGATGCAAGAATAGACAGCCCCCAGACTGCCTCCAGAGTATAACAGTTGCACAGCTCTTCAAGAGCACTGATAGGGTCAGTCAGGAAAGGGCTCTCTGAAACCCTGATTTTTCAGATCCCGCATATGTCTTCAGGAGCACTGATGGGGTTCTGTCAGGAAAGGGCCCTCTGAAACTCTGATTTTGCAGATCTCCTCTACCTCTAGGATGGTGTCTGCTATTAAAACCTCCTCCTCTGCCTCTGTAGGAGTTGTCCCTGCATGGGTCCTGGAAAGATCCTCGAGACTTTCTGAATCAAGTTTTCTTCCCTCCTCACTGATTCCTTGAGAAGGTCCTCTGAGGGGTAGAGAACTTGATCCCCATGGCAGACAAGGTCTTTCCTTCCTGCTCACTAAGTGTTAGCGTGTCTTTCACTGACTGTCCAAACAAGGACGAACCATCAAAGGGGCATTAATAAAGGACACCTTGAAGGTCTCCACAAAAAGTCACAAAGCCACATCCTGGTCTGTCGCATAATGGCTATGCCTGCGCTGGCTGCCCACAAGGTGCATTCCACCGTGTGCGGAATCAACCTCATCGAGGAACTTGCAAGGAAGGACAGAGTGGCCAGTTGGGGAAAAACTTTGTTCAAGTCCTCCTCTGACATGGTCTCTGCAAGAGACTTGGTTAGCTCCTTAACCAAATCTCTCTGCAAATGGGTGAAATGTGCCAAACAGTTTAACGACCTCAGACTGAAAGTAGCTGAGGTGCACATGTGCTTTCCATGTCTGTCCATTGCCTGAGACTCCTTGTCTGGTGGATGGACAGTGGAGCTTTGCTCAGCTAGCTCCTCCTTTGTCGCTGCTGCAATAGCCGGGATACCTTTGCTCCAATGGAGACTACCAGACGGTGGGCTGAGAATCTTATCAGGGCACTTTGGGATAGGCTAGACCGTGACTGGTTCCTTCCAGGCCTGGTGAGAGACAATCTATTGGGCATCGAATGGGGGAGACTCCCAGGATGCAGATGGGCCCACCCTACAGGCCACAAGAAACACTGATTCCTCAGAAGGAGGTTAGGAGGACCAGCCATCTTTCTGCCTAAGGAGTTCCAGGATGTCGGGAGGTGATCGGGGGGGGGGATTCTTCTCCCTCATCAAAGTCTGTGCCCTCTGTGAGAGACTCCACAGGGGAGTCTATGTTCCTCCTTTTACACTTGTTCTGAGGGATCTCCTCCATAGTGTGCTCTGGACAGGTATCGGAAGAAGGAGGGACTTCCTGGGGAGAAGTGGTCTGTAGGCTCCTCGCGGCAGGCTGACCAATGGCAGGCATGATAGTCTCAGTAAGGAACACCCACCACAGACAAGAAGTTGTTGTTGTGACTTTCGGCTTTTCCCGGTTAGGGGTCGCCACAGCAGAACTCCGGTCTGCTAATGATTGGCAGCTGATTTTTACGTACCGAGTTGCCAGCCCTGACGCACAACCTTCAACGAAGGTACGCCCATTCACGCATGTCTCCAGGCAGAAGACGCTCTGAGAGTCGAACCACACCACAGACAAGAAGTAAAACAGCAAAATACTTGTAATACCTCGTTCAACTCGGCAAAACTGCCTTCAAGGAGTACAAACTTGAGGCATGAAGGGCTCAGTGCTCAGATCTGATGTAGGGTGTGGCAGACCCCTGGGGGTGAGGAAACGCTTCTGTAATCCTGGAGAAAGCGCCTTTTGCAACCTGGAAGACTGATGTACCCGATGAAACCCTCTCCCTCACAGCCGAATATTCCAGACGAGAGAGAGAGAGCAGAGTCAAACACAGATTAGAGGCCATCCATCAGAACCGGGCATGAGCTGTTGAGGCCCAAAGCTCCGACGGGAAGTGAAGGATCTGACAAAGGTCAGAGCCAAAGATACCTGCCCAGAACTGCTGCCAACGTCTCAGATCTAGGACCCGCTCTGATCCGAAAAGAAGGGAGCATGGCTGGTCAGGGACGTAGCTGAAGTCGAGGAAGGCAGCCTGCTCAGATCTAACCGCAACTCTCTCAGGAAACCAGGGTTCCTGAAACTGAGGGATGGATTGGAGAAGGAGTCAGCAAAATGTAAGAGCTGGAGCACTTTCAGATCCTAGGTGGGACAGAGATGGCAGCTCCCCCATCTGATCTGTGCCCTGAGGAACTTCCACATCATCCTGTCCATATCAGCCTCGGTGAGACTTCGGGAAGATCACTAAGAGGATGCCAAGGAAGCATGCGTAGATTTGGCTGTTGTCTGGAGAACCTATACTGGAAGAGCTGATGAGACTGGTTCTACCTGAAAAGTAGGTAGACAAGTCCGTACCATAGGATCTGAAAGTTTCCGATCCAAAGAAGTTGTCCCTGAGGTAGGGGAACCAGAGACTAGAATGGGTTCCTGATCCAAGGCCCTAGGATCTGAGATAGTTCTGGATCCACTGAGAGCCAAAGAACTAGAATCCAAGGAAACAGTTTTGCCACACAGATCCACAGCCAATGGATCTGAAGATTCTTTAGGATCTGAAATTTTCTCGATCCCACTTGGATCTGGGGTGGTCAGATCAGAGGGCCTGGATCATTTTTGACTTGGCTGCGAAGAGTCCCTGGAAGGGGCAGAGAGAGATCTTTTGGAGCTGGCATGCTTCTAGGGGGGTTGAGCTCCTGAGGCAGAAGATGCAGGTAGAAGGCCTTTCAAGATCAATTTGTTTCAGTGGTCGGTCAAGGCACTCGGGTTAAAGGCCGCTCACACCGAGCAGTCAGAAACTAAATGCCATGGTCCTATCCAATAGATGCACTTCCTCTGGGCATCTGAGTTTGGGATCTTATGACCACAAGAACTGTATTGTTTAAAACCCGTAGGTTTGTCTGCCACAACAGAGCAGAACCTAAGGAGAAATGCACCAACAACAATAATAACAATACCAGTAATAAATTGTAAGACCGTATAAATTTTTTTTTTAAACAGGGGAAAGAAGTGCCAACGACATGAAAGGACAGAGAAGAACTAAGTTCCCTAATACCCCTTGAGAGCTAAAGCAAGGGGAGTAAATCAGAGAAAACAGTAAGATGTTAGAAGGTAAATATATAACATCAATAAAGATTTTTGGAACATTTTTTGGAAAGAAACTTCTCAACCACTGGTAGTCTTGAGATTCTTGAAACCATGTCTAGACGTGAAGAGGGGCAAACGAGATCTGGGGAGTCTGAGAAGGTGTAGTGCATTATAGGAAGACAGAGGAGCTTGAGATTAGGAGCCCAAGCTTAAGCCTGGAAGAAGTGGACGAATCAGATCCAATGCTGGATCAGAGATCCATCAGTGAGGAAGAATAAAAAGTACATCAGATCTACGGTTAAATACAGCACTATGTTAGCACTCTAATAGCGTTAAACATGCAAGATGGTGTTTTCTGAAACAAAATGTCTGATAGTTATTAAAATAAAAAGAATGAAAGTTATATTTATTTCAAGTAACATCAACCAGCTCTTTTAGCAATGATGATCAAAGAAGGTTAAATGACTCCAGAATGTTCAGTATTAATGGTCAAATACATGGAAGAAGCTGGGGAAGATGGAAAAAGAAGTTATGTACCTACCATAACGTTCCATGTTAGTTGTCCTTCATCTCGCCTTCCTTCTTGCTGTTTGGTTCAGAGCCGACTCTGCCTACTTCTACAGCTTGAGAGCTATTTACTGGCTCGAGGATAACCCTTATCCCAGAATCCCCAGCGTCTGCTACCCAGATCTCATTTGTGACAGCGCACACTAGACACATAAAGTAACCAGTAACCTAAAACTGATTTACCAAAATAACAGATTAGAGTAAACTGTCATAAAATTACCTGGCATGTGAACCAAGAAAAAGGAAATCAGCCAGTGAAACCATAATGAACTCCTCTCAATTCTCCAGGAAGGGGGGACACAAGAAGGAAGGTGAGATGAAGGACCACTAACATGTAACGTTATGGTAGGTACATAACTTCTTTATGTTAAGTTGTCCCATCTCACCTTCATTCCCTAGCACCTAAAGACCCTGAGTGGCTCATTGGAACAGACTCTTCAGAACAGTGGAACCAAAGGAAGCCCTGCTCCAGGAGACCACATCCACTTTGTAATAAGAGATAAAGGTATGAGGGGTTTGCCCAAGTGGCAGCTGCAAAAATTGAGTCTATGGGCAATTTAGACTGAAAGGCTACAGACGTGGCTAATGCTCTAGTAGATGTTTATGCCTTAACTGATAAATAAAGGCAATGGTGTCAGATAACCATTTGGATAAGGTCAACTTAGAAACTGGAAGGCCTTGCTAATTGTGAACACAGGAGAGAAATAGTTGGTCTGACATTCTTAGCTCTTTGGTCTTATGGAGGTAAAAACGTAATTGTCTGTACACATCCAGTTGGTGAAAACCGTATTCTGCCTTGTTGCTATAATTGGGAAAGAAGACAGGGAGATCGATGGATTGATTTAAATTGCTTTCTGAACAGACCATTGGTATGAAGGATGGGTTGTTTCTAAGAGAAACTCTATCTTTGTGAAACACCATATATGGAGGACGAACACAGAGTGCCTGGAGTTCTGAAACACGTCTAGCTGAGGTAATAGCAACCAGAAAAAGTGTTTTCCAAGAAAGAAATTTTAAGGGACATGAAGCTGCTGGTTCAAAGGGAGGCAGAATCAAAGAAGTCAAAACTAAATTGAGATCCCAAGGAGGAGGTGGATCCCTCACTGGGGGTCTAAGAAGAGATGTTCCTCTCATGAAGGCTTTGCAGAGCTTACAAGACATTATGCTAGAATTAAGAATTCTAATATGAAAATTAGATATGGCTGCCAGTTGTACACTGATGGTAGCAGCAGCTGCACCTGGCTGAAAAAGCTCTGCTAGAATTTCTAGAATTTGATGGACTGGGGCTGAAAAGGGGTATAAGTTTCTAGATTCTGCCCAGTAAGAAAATCTTTTCCATTTGCTAGCATAAGTCTTTCTTGTAGTTGACTTATGGGAGGATACAATAATATTGCGAACTGCTGGGGAGATACTTGGAAGCCTGGCTAAGGTAGGAAGTGGAGAAACCAAGCTGTGAGCTTGAGAGTCTGAAGGGATTGGTGTAACCCGCCTGACTGATGAATCAACAGATATGGCACTGGGTCCACAACCCAAGTCTGGTCTAGAAGGTGAAGGTGCAGGAACGGAAACCATATCTGTAGAAGTCAATAGGGGGCAATGAGGATCATTTTGCAACCCAATGATTTTGCTTTCTGTAGGAGTCTTGGAATTAGGGGAAAAGGGGGAAATGCATAAAGAAGTCCCTGAGGCCAATCGTGGACTAGAGCATCCCTGGGAGTTTGACCTGAAGGAGGAAGCAGGGAGAAGTAGCTGCTGCATTTGTTGTTGAGGGGGGGGGGTGGCAAATAGATCGCAGCAAGGCTGGCCCCATTTGCGGAACATAAAGTCCGCAACTTCCTGATTCAGAGGCCACTCGTGAGGCATGACGATAGCCCTGATGAGCCTGTCTATTACGTTGAATTTCCCAGGGATGTGCGTTGCTGTCAGAAAACTTTGGGAGGAAATCGCTCATTGCCATAGCCTGAGGGCTTCTCGACACAAGGGGTAGGACCTGGTCCCACCCTGCTTGTTGATGTACCACACAACTGACATGTCTGTTTGGATCGCAATAGTCCCGGAAGGAAGAGAGTCTTGAAGAGCTTGCAATGCTAGGAGCACCGCTCTCATCTCTAGGATACTGATATGCAGATGGTACTCGTGAGGTTGACACATGCCTTGGACTGTCCTGCCTAGATAATGCCCCCCCACCCTATCAGGGAGGCATCCGTGGTCACTGTGCCTACCGGAGGGGGTTGAATGAAAGGTCTGCCCCGAGTCACCAGTGGGGAGACCATCCACCAACAGAGATGTCTTTTGCATGTTTCTTTAATCAGGATCATGTGAGACATGGGTCGTTCCTGGAAGGACCACTGCGTGAAGAGAAGCCACTGAAGGACTCTCATGTGGTAACGTACTAATGGTACAAGAAGAATGGCAGCTGCCATGGAGCCTAGAACTTGCAGGACAAGTCTGACTTGGACCTTTCTGCTCTGCATTAGAAATAACACTTGTTGGCGAATAGAGAAAACTCTTTCCTGAAGTAACCTTGCAAACTTTTAGTTATGTACTCACCATAACTTCAGATGTTTGGGATCCATCACGCCTACATTCTGACTGATGGGTTCGGAGCCGATCCTCGGCTCCGACTCGGCAAGCTTATGCCAAAGAACGAAGTCTCTTATTGGCTGAGTTTACTATATCCCAGTATGCACCACTACCAGTCCCCCAGATCTAGTTTGTCCGCATACATGCACACACGCATGCACTGCTTATATAACACTGACAGATGATACAAGATAAAAAACAGTAGAACTCAAACCGTTCAATCTCTTCTGATCTCCAAGGCAGGGGGAAGGAGGGTGGGTTATTAGGAATGTAGGCGAGATGGATCCCAAACATCTGAAGTTATGGTGAGTACATAACTAAAAGATGTTATGTGATCCTATCTCGCCTACATTCTGACTGATGGAACAGCTTCCCTAGCACCTAAATCCTGGGTGGCTCACTGGAAAACACTCCTGAGTACCGTGGAACCAAATGATGCTCGTCCTTTAGATGCCACATCCAATTTATAGTGGGAAATGAAAGTGTGCGGGTTGGACCAAGTAGCCGCAGCACAAATCTCAGAAATAGCGAGCTTGGAATGGAATGCAATAGAGGTAGCCATAGCTCTAGTAGAGTGAGCTTTGACAGATGTTGTAAGTTGTTTATTTGAAGAGGAATAAGCTTGAGTTATGCAATCTCTGATCCATTTGGCAATAGTAGCTTTAGTGATGGTTTTACCCAGTTTATTATCTGAAAAGGACACAAACAATTTATCTGTTTTCCGAATTTGTTGAGTCCTATCTAGATAGAAGCGCAATTGCCTGTGAACATCCAATGTATGAAAGGTGTATTCCGCTTTGTTTGAAAATTTTGGAAAGAAAACTGGTAGCTCTAAAGATTGTTGGAGACAGAGATTAGAGCAAACTTTTGGGACAAAAGATGGATTAGGTCTAAGTGATACTCTATCCTTGTGAAAAATCAAGTACGGTGGTTTGATAGATAGGGCTTGAAGTTCTGAAACTCTTCTTGCAGAGGTAATTGCAATTAAGAAGGCAGTTTTCCAAGACAGATATTTCAACTCACATGTAGCAGCCGGTTCAAAGGGGGAAGATGTTAAGGCACGAAGTACCAAGTCAAGATCCCACGGAGGCGCAGGATGGAAAACTGGGGGTCTTAAAAGCACAGCACCTTTCATGAAAGTTTTACATAATCTGCTGCTCATCAACGGTGGGTCTATGGAATCGTGAAATTTGGAGATAGCTGCTAGTTGGACTTTAATAGTAGAGACTGAAGATCCTTGATTAAACAAGGATGTTAAAAATTTCAAGACCTCTGGTATCGGGGCAGTAATAGGGTCTAAGCCTCTGAGTTGAGCCCAGATAGCAAACCTCTTCCACTTACTTTGATACAATTTCTTAGTGGTGGGTTTGTGGGCTGAAGATAAAATGTGAATAACTTCTGGGTCCAAGGTGTGATTTCTGACTAAAGTCGGAAGAGGAGGAGCCAAGCTGTTAATTTCAAAGTGTGAAGGGACTGGTGCTGTTGTCCCGACTGATGAACCAGAAGGTCCGGAATTAGATCCAAGAACCAAGGACCGTCCAGGGTATATTTCTGTAGGTAGGGAAACCAAACCTGACGAGGCCAGTACGGGGCAATTAGAATCATTGTGGACCCCAATTGGGAAGCTTTCTGGATGACTTTGGGGAGGAGTGGAATCGGAGGGAAAGCATAAAGCAGTCCTGTTGGCCAAGGTTGGACTAGAGCATCCGTAGCTGTCTCCCCTTGACGCAGGGTCAAGGAAAAGAACCTTTTGCACTTCGTGTTTCGTGGTGTTGCAAACAGGTCGCAGCACGGAGTCCCCCACCTTTTGAAAATCTGAGCTGCTACTGTTTCGTTCAGAGACCATTCGTGAGGAGAGAGAATAGTCCTGCTCAGTCTGTCTGCTAATACATTGGATTTGCCTGGAATGTGGGTCGCTACCAGGAAGCGCTTGGTAGCCACTGCCCATTCCCACACCCTCATGGCCTCTCTGCAAAGGGGATAAGATCTGGTCCCTCCCTGTTTGTTTAGATACCAGACCACCGACATGTTGTCTGTGTGGATGGCGATAATGCCTTGAGGGAGAAACTTGTGGAGGGCTTGTAGGGACAGAAGTACAGCCCTCATTTCCAACACATTGATATGGAGAAATGTTTTGTTTGGAAGCCAAGAACCTTGAACTGACCTGCCCAGACAATGCCCCCCCCCACCCCGTCTGGGAGGCATCCGTTGTCAAGGTGGCCACCGGAGGGGGTATAACAAAGGGTCTTCCCTGATTCAGATTGGATGGCAGAAGCCACCAGCGGAGGTCCCGTTTGCATGTTTCTGTAATCAGTATGTGATGATTGAGGGGGAGATCCTGAAAAGACCAATGTGTCGATAACAGCCACTGGAGAATCCTCATGTGCAACCTTGCCAGAGGAACTAGGAGAACCGTGGCAGACATTGAACCTAAAAGTTGCAGGACCATCCTGGCTGGGGCTTTGGATCTTAGAAGCAGGGCTCGGACTTGATCTTGTAATGTTTGTATCCTTTCGGTAGGAAGGAAGATTCGCATTAATTTTGAGTCTATCTCTGCTCCTATGAATCTTATGCACTGAGAAGGCAGCAAGACAGACTTTGACCAGTTGAATGTAATTCCCAGGGAAGCACCCAGGAGATGGTGGCTTGTAGGTTCTCTAGTAGTAGATGCCTGGTGGTGGCAGTCAGGAGCCAGTCGTCCAGATAGGGAAACACTTGGAATCCGAGACTCCTCAGGTGAGCAGTCACTACTGCCAAACACTTGGTGAACACCCTGGGGGCTGTGGTGAGACCAAAGGGCAGTGCACAAAATTGGAAATGACTGTCTCCCAGGCTGAAGCGCAGATACCTCCTGGACGCCTGATGTATCGGTATGTGATAATAGGCGTCCTTGAGATCTATGGAGCACATCCAAACATCTTTCTCCAACAATGGGAGAATGGATTGTAAAGTGACCATTCGGAATTTGGACTTCATGACGAACTGGTTTAGTTTGCTGAGATCCAAAATGGGTCTCGGGTCCCCTGTCTTTTTTGGCACTAAAAAGAACCTTGAGTAATTTCAGGATCCGATCTGGTCTGTGGGGATCGGTTGGATGACTCCTTTTTCTAGCAGCTTTGAAGCTTCTACGGCTGCAATTTCCCTTTGATTGGGTGGTGGGTCCGGGATTTTTTTGGACGGTGGGGGGTGGGGGTGGGTGTGTGAAGGGAATGGTGTAACCTCCGGCAATAATCCGAAGCACCCATCTGTCCTGAGTAATAGACTCCCAGGCATTTAGGTGCTTGGCAAAACGGCACCCGACTGGCTCCGGAGCAGCACAGCCGGGCAATCCCTCATGGAGTGTGGGAGGCTGAAGAGCCACGAAAGGACTCGCGGTCTCCAGAGTTGCGGGGGCCTCTGCCGCCTCTGGGACGGCGTCTCCCAGAAAAATTTCCCCGTCCTCTGCCTCTGGAAGGGGAATCTTCCTGCTGTTGAGGAAAGAATTTCTGTGATTTGCGGAACCACATCTTCCCTCCTCTTTTAGCCTTGGGATAAGGCCGAAAGGGAGTGGAAAATCGTGCTCCTATGGCAGATAAAGTCTTTCCCTCCTGCTCACAGCGGGTAAGAGTGTCTTTACCTTGGGTCCAAACAAAGAGGACCCATCAAAGGGAGCGTCGGCAAAGGAAGACTTGAAGGCCTCCGCGAAATGACACAAACAGAGCCAGGCTTGTCTTCGAGAGCCACGCCTGTGCCTGCCGCTCTGCCGCCCTTCGCCGCATATGAAATGAGCCTCATGGACGAGTTAGAAATCGAGGTAAGGATAGCCAACTGAGAGCTAACCGACTGGGCTAGCTGCTCAGGTAGGTTACCTGAGAGGGAGTCTGAGAGCTCCTTGACCAGATCCCTCTGTAGTCTGGTGAAATGTGCCAAATAATTCAGGGACCTCAGAGTAAAGGCAGCTGAAGTCAGGGTGCGCTTCCCGTGCAGTCCATGCTCCTAGACTCCTTATTAGGAGGATGGACGGACGTTGAAGCCTCTGCCACGTCCTGCTGGGTAGCAGATGCCACCACCATGGCATCTACAGCCACGCCTTGTTAAGAACTCCTTCTCGGGTGGGGCAGACAAAAATTTGTTAGGGCGAGAAGGCACTGGTTCCACAGTATCTGGATGTTCCCACGCCCTCCGGCAAACCAAATCCAGGAGCTCGTCGAAGGGCGGAGACACCCAGGAGGCGGAGGGCTGAGCCCCGAAGGCCTTGAGGAACACAGACTCATCAGCGGAGGGGGGTTTGGAATTCCAGCCGCCTCGTTGCTTGAGGATCTCTAGAATGTCTGCAAATGAGACATCATCCGAGGACGACTTTGGGGACCCCTCCACATCATCAAGATCAGTGTCCGATGTAAGAGACTCATCGGGGGAGTCTACGTGCTTCCTCTTGCACGATCTCTTCCTTGGGGGCTCCTCCGAAGACAACTCCGAAGGACCCTCAGGAGGAGGGGAACCCCCAGTGTGGGTAACCTCAGGCCCCGGAGCTCCGCTGCCTAGAGACAGGGGAACTGCCAAAGACCCAGTCTCCATGCCCAGGGAAGGTGCCGGTAAAGCCGTAGAGATGGCCAAAGAAGATTTGGCCAAGGCACTCCTCATAGCTGTGAAGGCCGGACCCCCAGAATCCTGGGAGGGTCCAGTCTCCGGAGCCATGATAGCAGACGGAAGTCCCGTGGCCGAAGCACCGAGAGGGAGGCTTGGAACCGACTGCATTGGTCCCGAAACGTCACCCCCGGGCCCGGCCGAAGAAGTCCGTGTGCTAAACTCCGACCGGAAGGCTGGGGTTGGAGTAAGGGTCGGAGCCGACCCTAGGATCTCCACTGGCTCCACCAGCACCTGCTCCGACGGAGCCGAAGCGGTCGGAGGAGGAATGGCAATGGAATGGGCTATCGGCTCCGAAGCCAATTGGGTCGGAGCCGAAACAAATTTCTGAAAGACTGGGGACTGGAAAAGTCTTTGGAGTACCCTGTCTATGTCCGAATCTGACATCCTTGATGACCTGGAAGAGACCGAACGGGTCCAAGTAGGCCTCTCCAACGGCTCCAAGGGACTAGGGGACCGGCTCCGAATCGACTCGATAATTATCGGCGCCGACGGAGTGTCCAAACCAATTTCCATCGGTGCCGAAGAGGGCTTCGGCGCCGAGGAGGAAGTGTCTGAGCGGACAACCTTCATCGGCTCCAAGATCAGTGGAGCTGATGAAGATGACCCGCCTCTCGAGGCCCCAGCCGTCGGCTCCAAACCCAGAGGAGTCGAGGCTGGAGGCATCGAGGCAGACCGTTCCGCCCTCGGCTCCGAAGTCCGTGGAGCCGAAGGAGAAGCCTGCCTATGTCTTTTGGCGGTCGGATCCGACGGGCTGGTCGGAGCCGACGCCTTTCTTCTTTGCAGGAGAAGGAGAGGAAGCTAATGCCTCTTCAAATGAGGGTTTAATAAGGCCTTTTAAAATAAGTTTATTTTTCCTCTCTTGGAGGACCCTCGAGGAAAACTCGTGGCACACGCTACAGGACTCCTGCAAATGTTTGGCGCCCAAACAGTACACACAGAGAGAATGGTCATCTGTTATTGACATCTTGAAACTGCACTTAGTGCACTTCTTAAAACCTGAAGGCCTAGGAGCCTGTGACATTATGGCAACCAAACTAGTGAACAGCAAAACACACTAACTATCACAGAAAAATTCTTCTTTTTCTTTTTTTTTTCTTTTTTTTAAAACAAGACTGACACAATAGAATAACAACTAAAGGTATCCAAGAACCCTAAAATAAAACGGAACTTGAATGACAACTGACTGACAGGGGAAGGCCCTTCAGCTCAAAGGGAACCTCTAGTCAGAAAATATGCAATCACCACACAAAACTTTAACAAAAAATATCCACTCATACACAAAAACACAAGATAGCCGTTAAAACAGCTTTTTGTTGAAAATTTAGAAAATTCCTGACAGGAAAGTAAGTGAAGAAAACACTACTTAGCTCAGCCAGCTCGAGACCACGTCTTTGCTTGTTAGCGGCAAACGAGATCTGGGGGACAGGTAGTGGTGCATCCTGGGATATAGTAAGCTCAGCCAATAAGAGACTTCGTTCTTTGGCATAAGCGTGCCGAGTCGGAGCCGAGGATCGGCTCTGAACCCATCAGTCAGAATGTAGGCGAGATAGGATCACATAACATCATCTGTTTTGTGTTTAATTCTGCTCCTATATATGTAACAGATTGACAGGGCAACAAGGCAGATTTTTCAAAATTTACTGTAATGCCTAGTTGGGTGCAGGTTGATATTGTATAATCCCATGCCTCTAAGAGTTGATGCCTGATGGTAGCAGTTAGGAGCTATTCGTCTAGATAGGAAAACACCTAGAATCCTTGACGTCTCAGGTGAGCCGTGACTACTGCCATACATTTGGTGAATACCCTGGGGGCTGTGGTGAGACCAAAGGGCAGAGCTCTGAACTGATAATGACTGGCCCCTACCCGGAAGCAAAGAAATCTCCTGGAGCGTCTGTCCATTTTGATATGGTAGTACACATCCTGAAGATCTATGGAGCACATCCAGTTATCCTATCCCAGAAAGGGGAGAATAGACTGCAGTGTTACCATCCTGAACTTCTCTTTTTGTACAGATTTATTTAATCTGCTGAGATCCAGTTTTGGTCTCCAGTCCCCTGTCTTTTTTGGTACTAAAAAGAATCTTGAGTAAGTTCCGGATCCTAGTTGGTCTGCGTGGACTTCCTGAATGGCTTTTTTCTAGCGTATTGAAACTTGAATAACTGCTTGATCCCTTAGATTTGGTGGGACATCTGGGATGGACTTTTTTGACTTTAGAGGGGGTTGATGAAAGGGGATTTTGTAACCTCCAGATATGATAGATAGTACCCATTGTCTCTTGTTATATTCTGCCAGGCTTTTGGGTACAGGGAAAGTCTTCCCCGACTGCCTCCAGAGGTGAGCAGTCAGGCAAACCGTCAGGGATGCTGGAAGGGTTTGGCAGAGAAAGTTTCTCTGTCACCCTGATTTTGCGGTCCCCCTCTGCCACGAGGGCAGCATCTGCCATTGTTGTTTCCCCCTCTGCCCCTGGGGGAAAAATCATCACGTGTGCCAGGCAAGGGTCCCCGGGACTTCCGAAACCACATCTTTCCACCCTTCTGACCTTTGGTATAAGGTCTGTTAGGAGTGGAAAAACGGACTCCCATGACAGAGAGAGTCTTGCCTTCCTGCTCGCACCTGGTAAGCGTGTCTTTCACCTGAGGCCCAAAAAGCGAGGAGCCATTAAAGGGAGTATTTGTGAAGGACACCCGAAAGGGTTCCGCAAATTGACACAGCCGCAGCCAAGCATGTCTCCTGAGAGCCACTCCTGTACCTGCAGCTCTGCTTGTTCCATCGGCTGCATACGAAATCAGCCTCATGGAGGAGTTGACTATAGAATTAAGAGTTGCAAGCTGGGAAGCTATTTTGTAGGATCTTGTAGGGTATCTCCGAGCTCTTTTCGGAAATCCCTTTGAAGTCGTGTAAAATGAGAGAGATAATTCAGGGACCTCATTGAGAAGGTCGCTGAGGAAAACATTTGCTTCCCATATCTGTCCATAGCCCTAGACTCTGGTGGCTGGACAGACAAAGAAGTTTCTGCTAACTCTTTCTTGGCAGCTGCTGCTCCCACCATGGCATCAACTGGCAAACCTTTAGAGAGAAACTGTCCTGTGGGGCTGTTATGAACTTATTTGGTCTCCTCGGAGTAGGTTCCACAGAATCCGGAGCTGACCAAGTCTTTCGAGCCACTACAGACATGAGTGGATCGAAAGGTGGAGGCACCCAAGAGGTGGAGGGTCAGGAACCAAATGCCTCCAGGTATACAGCCTCGTCCTCGATAGGGGCTAGGGAAGACCAGCTACCCCTCTGCCTAAGCATTTCAAGGATGTCCGAAAAGGAAACATCTTCAGAGGGGGCCATGGGGGACCCTTCTGATTCATCCAGGTCTGTATCTGAGGTGACAGACTCAGGGGAGTCTAGGTGCTTCCTCTTGCACTTCTTCCGAGGAGGCTCCTCTGAGTGATCAGAGGAGGCCTCGGAAGAAGAGGGGACACCCAATGGGGTGCCCTGGGGCATAGGTTCCCTACACGTCTGGGCTGGAGGAGGAGCAGAGGTTGGCACAGGCATCACAAGAGAAGGAGTCGAAGGGACTGATAGTAGGACTGCTTCAGGGGACAGCACACTTCGCATGACCTTGAAGGCATCACGATCCCAAGGCAAAGAAAGCTCCGGCTCCGAAGAGACAGGAGTCCTTCTCCACGTCGAGGGCGATGGCTCCGAGGCCGATGTGGGAGCCGAGCTCAGCACCGCCAAAGCTCTGAGAGGGAGCGCAGGGGTTGGACAAGGGACCAATGCCACTCCCGCCCCCCCCCCCCTCGGAGCTGACGAGAGAGCTTCAGCGCCCAGATCCCTCGATGGACGGAACAATCGAGGTGATCGGAGCCGACGTCGGAACCGAAGAGGAGGTGATCGGCACAGTCGGTTCTACTATCAGCGCGCGCACCCATGGTCTCCGGCTCTGAACTAAGTGTAGTCGAAGGAGGAATGGAGATGGAGGTGGATGGAGCCGCAACCTGCTGACTACTCTCTCCACGTCTTGAACTGATAACCTGGAGGATCGAGAGGAGTGGGATGAAGAGCGATGACTGCGTTCACTTCCTAACAAGGGTGACTGTGGCACCGAGCGGATCGGCTCCAATGAAGAAGACCTTGCTCGCTTGTGGCTCTGAGGTGACAGTTGGAGCCGAGGGAGGAGATGACTTGTCGATGCTAGTCGGCACCAACAAACTTGGTTCTTCAAGCCCAGGAATCGGTTCCGAGGATGGAGCCGACGGCTTGACAGACTTCGAGGATTTCACTGGCTGAGAACCTTTAGCTGGGGAATCCTGTGGTTTCAGTAATCCTCAAAGGATTAATTTGCTTTTGTGCTCCTGCAGGACCCTTGGAATAAATGCATAACAGACAGAGCAGGAGTCATGCAGGTGCACAGCCCCTAAACAATAAACACAGCTAGTGTGCCCATCTGTTAGAGACATTTTCTGACAGCATGAGTCACACTTTTTGAAGCCAGAAACTTTGGCCTCTTTAGACCTGTTGTACTACTATACTAAAAAACAGTTTTTTTTTTTTTTTTTTTTACAGTTAAGGAACAGAAAGGAGAGCCTCTAATTTAAATGGCTGTCCTGGGGGGGGGGGGGGGACTCTCTAGTTTAAATGAGTTCAGGGGAAACAGAAGGCCTGTGAGATATGGAGTAATGGCCAACAAAACTACAACACACACAAGAAAGGTGATAAGGGATAAAGAACTATATCTAGACAAAAACTTGACAAATTTTAAGAATAAACAACAATTATAATCATAGAAAAAACTATACTACACCTGTGCCAGTAACGAAGCAACCTCGCAGCTGAAGCGGCAAACAAGATCTAGGTAGCTGACGCTGGGCATTCTGGGATAAGGGTTAGCCTCGAGCCAGTAAATAGCTCTCGAGCTATAGAAGTAGACTGAGTCGCTTCAAACCAAACAGCAAGAACGAAGGCGAGATGGGACAACTTAACATATTATGTTCAACTGGTGTAAATGGCCTTCTTCAGATAACGGTTGATAACAGGACAGAAATATTACTGTCTGCAACTCTGGGTATAAGAAGAAGTTATGTACTCACTATAATGTTCCATGTTTGTTGTCCATAATGTCGTTTTCATTTTTGCTGGTTGGGTTTGGAACCGAGCATTGGTTCCAACTCGGCCTATTACTAAAACTCGAGAGCTTCCACTGGCTTGAGGCTATACCCTATCCCATCATGCTTAGGGAAAATAACCCAGATCTTGTTTCCAAAATAGTAACACATTTGAAATCATATACAAAAAAACAATGGTAATAGTCATTTGCCCATGTCTCAAGAGACAAGAAGGGAAGCAGAGAACACAATTTACAACCAATAAAAATTTCCTCTCAATCCTCCAGGAGCAAAGTTTGGGGGAAGGAAGGTGGGACACAAGAATGAAGGTGAGATTATGGACAACAAACATGGAACGTTATGGTGAGTACATAACTTCTTAATGTTATGTTGTCCTATCGCACCTTCATTCTTGCTGGTTGGGACAGCATCCCTAGCACCTTCTTTTTTGGGTGGCTCAAGGAAATAAATTCTTCACAACAGTGGAACCAAAGGAAGCCCTGTTCCGGGAGGCTAAGTCTACTTTGTAATGAGTGACAAAGTATGAGGTTTGACCCATGTGGCTGCAGCACAGATTGAGTCCATAGGTAATCTGGCCTGAAAGGCGGTCAAAGTTGACATAGCTCTTGTTGAGTGGCCTCTAATCTTTCCTGGCATTTGTTTATGTTGAGAATTATATGAGTGGGTAATAGTGTCAGTAAGCCATTTTGGATAAGGTAACTTTTGATAGTGGTGCACCTTTCCTGTTATCTGAGTAAGAAACAATTAACTGGTCATATTTTCTAAATTCCTTTGTTCTCTCCAAGTAGAAGCATAACTGCCTGTGGACATCCAATTGATGTAGCGAATACTCTGCCTTGTTGCCATAGTTTGGAAAGAAAATAGGCAGGTCAATGGATTGATTCAAGTTAGTCTCAGAACATACTTTGGGAAGGAATGAAGGATTTGTTTTAAGAGAGAGACTGTCTTTGTGAAAAAACTAAATATGGAGGGTGTATGGACAGAGCTTAAAGTTCTGAAACCCTCCTGACTGAAGTAATGGCTACCACAAAGGTTGTTTTCCAGATTAGAAATTTTAGTTGGCAAGAGGAAGCTGGTTCATATGGTGGGCGAATCAGAGTAGGTAGTACCAAATTGAGGTCCTAAGGAGGTGGTGGTTCCCTTACTGGAGGCCTTAGTAAAAATGCACCTCTCAGGAAAGCTTTGCACAATCTGTGAGACATTATATTTGATCCCATGTCTCCTATGTGGTAGCTAGATATGGTGGCTAATTGTACTCGTATGGTAGCTGCTGCTGCTGTGCCTTCATTAAAAATTTCTGCTAAGAAATCTAAAATTGTACTTACGGGGGTTGTGAAGGGGTCTATGTGATTCTTAGAAGTCCAACAAGAAAACCTTTTCCATTTGCTAGCATAAAGCTTTCTAGTTGGTGTCTTATGAGATAAAATTAGAATGTGTCTCACTGCAGGGGATATGTCTGGAAGCCTGGCTAAGACTGGAAGTCAAGCAACCAAGCTGTCAGCTTGAAGGTTTGGATAGAGGGATGGAGCATTCCTGACTGATGAGTCAGAAGATCTGGTACCGGGTCCAGAATCCACTGCTCTTCTCGGAGATGGGGCCATAGGCAAGGAAACCAGATTTGACAAGGCTAGTACGGAGCGATGATTATTAACCTGCAACTCAATGATATGGCTTTCTGTAAAACTTTGGGGATTAGAGGAAAAGGGAGAAAGGCATAAAGTAGTCCCGGGGACAAATAGTGAACGAGTGCATCCCTTGGTGACTCTCCGGGGGGGGGGGGGGGTAGGAAAAGGTAGCTACTGCATTTGGTGTTCATGGACATGGCAAACACTTCGCAGCAAGGCTGGCCCCACCTGCGAAAAATCTGGTTTGCAATTTCCTGTTTTAGGGACCACTAGTGAGGCATTAGAATTGCTATGCTAAATTTGTCCACTATCACACTGGATTTCCCCAAAATATGTGCTGCAATCAGAAAACGTTGAGAAGAGACTACCCACTGCCATACTCTTTCAGCATCTTGACACAGGGGCTAGGATCTGGTAACGCCTTGTTTGTTGATATACCACACTACAGACGGTACTGTCGCTGTCTGTATTGCAATTGAACCTGGAAGAGAGTTGAGGAATGCCTGCTACACCAGAAGCACCACTTTCACCTCTAGGGTATCTATGTGCAAGTGGTACTCGTGTTTCTGCCACATTCCTTGGACAGTCTTCCCCAGATAATGCCCCCCCAACCTTATCTGGGAAGCATCCGTAGTCACTGTGGCTACTGGTTGAGGGAGAGTAAACAGCCTACCTAGAGTTACTTGTGTGGATTGAAGCCACCAACATAGGTCTTTCTTGCAGGAGTCTGTAATGATGATCTTGTGGGACATGGGTAACTCATGCATGGACCACTGAGCGAAGAGTAGCCACTGTAGGACTCTCATATACAGACGTGCCAGGGGTACTAATGTTATAGCAGTTGCCATAGTGCCTAAGACCTTTAGAACAAACTTTGCCTGTACTTTCTTTTTCGAGAGCAAGGTGGACACTTGAAGGCGCAGTGTCTGTACCCTGTCAAGAGGCAGTTTTGCTACCATATCTTTTGTGTTTAAGTCTGCGCCTATGAACATAATATGCTGTGATGGCCACAAGGCAGATTTTTCAAAATTTATGGTAATGCCCATTTCTGAGCAAAGATGAACGGTGGTGTCTCTTGTCTTGGTTAGTAGATGCTCGGTGGTGGCAGTCAGGAGCCAGACGTCTAAGTATGGAAACACCCGGAATCCTAGACGCCTCAAGTGAGCTGTGACTACTGCCATGCATTTGGTAAACACTCTGGGGGCTGTAGTGAGGCCAAAAGGCAGAGCTCGGAATTGGTAATGACTGGCTCCCAGCCGGAAGTGTAGATGTCTCCTGGATTGCCTGTCCATTTTTATACGGTAATACGCATCCTGAAGATCGATTGAGCACATCCAATTGTCTTGTCTCAGAAATGGAAGTATAGACTGCAGTGTCACCATCCGGAACTTTGATTTTTTTTATGGAGTTGTTCAGCCTGCTGGAATCCAAGATGGGTCTCCAGTCCCCTGTTTTTTTTTTTTTTTTTGGAACTAAAAAGAACCTTGAGTAAGTTCCGGATCCAGTTTGGTCTGTGGGGACTTCTTGGATGACTCTTTCTTAGCAACCTTTGTACCTCTAGGACTGCTCGATTCCATTGACCGGGTAGAATGTCTGGGACTGATCTTGTTTTTGGGGGGGGTGGATGGCTGGATATTACTGACTGTACCCATTTGCCTTGAGTGATGTTTAGCCAGGCTTTTGGGTACAGTGATAGTCTGCCCCCGGACTGTGTCAAGAGGTGGACAGACAGACCTCCTTTCAGAAGCGCTGGAAGGGTCTGCCAGAGAACATATCTCTGTCACCCTGATTTTGCAGACCCCCTCTGCTGCGAGATCGGAGTCTTCCATTGTTATTTCCCCCCTCTGCCTCTGGGGGAAAATTCACCACATGCGTCTGGCGAAGCTCTTTGAACTTTACAGAACTACATTTTCCCTCCCTTCTGGCCTTTGGGATAAAGCGTGGCAGGGAGGGAAAAATGTACTCCCATGGCAGAGTTTTGTCTTCTTGTTCACAACTGGTCAGAGTCTCTAACTTTTGGCCCGAACAAGGACAAGCCGTCAAAAGGGGCGTTAGTGAAGGAAGACTTGAAGGGCTCAGTGAACTCGCAAAGGCACATCCAGGAATGCCTCCTCAGAGCGATTCCTGTACCAGCTGCCCTACTCACACCATCGGCTGCATAAAAAATGAGCCGCATAGAGGAGCGGACTACTGAAGTTTAGGTCACAAACTGGGCGGTCACCTTGTCTGGAACCCCTCCAGCTGTGGAACCTTGAAGGGCATCACCTAGCTCCTTTAGGAGATCCCTCTGAAGTCTGTAAAATGGGTCAAACAGTTCAGTGATCTAAGTGTAAAAGTCGCTGATGAGAACATGTGCTTCCCATACCTGTCCATTGTTCGAGATTCCTTATTCGGCAGATGGACAGATGAAGTCTCAGCTAACTCCTTTTTGGTGGCCGCAGCCACCACTATAGCATCTACTGGGACACCTTTGGTTAAGAAGTCTTTGTCTGATGGTGCAGTTATAAATTTGTTGGGCCTCCACGGAACAGGTTCCATGGATTCTGGAGAGCCCCATGCCTTTCAACTAACAATGTTGAGAAGCTGGTCGAAGGGCTGAGACACCCAAGAGGTGGAGGGTTGATAACAAAATGCCTTCAGGTAAACAGACTCATCTTCAGAAGGGGTAAGGGACTTCCAGCCACCTCACTGCTTCAGAATACCTAGGATATCTGAGAAGGAGACATCCTCAGAGGGTGGCCGTGGGGACCCTTCTGAATCATCTAAGTCCGTATCTGAAGTGACAGACTCCTCAGGGGTGTCTAGATGTTTCCTCTTACATGTTCCCTTCCGAGGGACCACCCCGGAAGGGTCCTCCAGGGAGGTTTCAGAAGAGAGTTACTCACCCAATGGGGCATCCTGGGGCATCGATTCTCTATGCCTGGGTGAAGAGGGATGGTAGAGAGGCATACACCGGCACTTTTGGGGGAAGAGTGCTTTGATCAAACAGTGGAGCTGTCAGGGGTGACAGCACACTCCTCATCACCTTGAAGGCACCATGACCCAGGTCCGAGGGAGCCTCCGGCACCGAAGAGTCAGGAAACTTCTCCCGTACCAAGGAGGTGGGCTCCAAGGCTGATGTAGGCACAGAACTCACCCACGCTGATGCCCTGAGTAGCAGATTTGGATTTGACAAGAGTCTGATCTGACTCTCCTCCCCTGACACAATGGGGGAGTGTCGGCTCTCAGACCCCTCGACAGAAGATGGTACCGAAGAGGTCGGAGCAAAAGTCGGGACCAAAAACCTTGGGGTGAGTCTCAGACCTGACGCTTCCACCACAAACACATCCAAGCACTCTGGCCTGATGCTTCCACCAAACACATCCAAGCACTCTGGCTCCAAAACCACTCAGGTCGGAGGAGGAATAGAAGAAGGGGCAGTAGTAGAAGTCGGTTCCAATTCCTTTTGGGCTGGACTCGAAAGGATTGTGGCCAGAGTCTGAAGCAACCTCTTGACCACCCGTTGTACATTGTCATCAGACAGACTCCTGGAGGACCGAGAGGACGGTGCCGAGGATTTTACACTACCAGCCACCGACTGTAAAATAGGTGACTGAGGACCTGAGGAGACTGGCTCCAAGGTTGGGGACTGGCTCCGTACATGGCTCCTAGTTGGCTCCGACGAAACTGGCAGAACCAAAGGAGTAGTCTTTTCCGGCCCAAAAGCCTTCAGGTCCAAAGTTGTATCCTTAGATAGCCGAAGAAGAAGCTCTTTTTGTTGACTTGTCAGACTTTGGGGATTGACATGATTTGGAAGAGGTCTGGTTCCCTTCTAGCGCCTCAGCAAATGGAAGCAATCCTCTGACCATAAGTTTATTTCAACGTTCCTGCAGTACCCTAGAACTGAACCCATGACCAATGGAACATGAGTCTTGAAGGTGTACCGCACCTAGACAGTAAACACAACTAGTGTGCCCGTCGGTTAGAGACATTTTTTGAGAACAGGAAAGTACAGTTGTGTACACTTACCATAAATGTAGATTTTCGAGTGTATTCACTGTTGCAGTCATTACATTTGGGTAATCCTGCTGGCAGGTTGCCCTCAGCCGGCCTGAATTCCAAAGTCTTGGGTCCTGCGTCGCTGCTGTCGCCCCTTCCCTGACGTCAGGTTGTCAGGGGTATAAAAGAAGCAGCCGATGCCATTTTCTTCAGTTTTTCTTGCCCCAGATGTCAGGTGCCCCCAAAAAGGGTAGCCAAACTTTATATATGTATTCAGAAATACATCAATATAAATTTTACCTTCATCTATAAGCAAATACACCACATAGGTAGTATAAATCAGAGAAGGAAGGATAAGATCCAAAAGAAAAAAGGGGGAAGGCGGGTGGGTAACCTGGACTGCAACAGTGAATACACTCGAACATCTACATTTATGGTAAGTGTACACAACTGTACTATGTTCTTTGTGTTTCACTGTTGCAGTCATTACATTTGGGTAGAGTCCCAAAGATATGGTTGGGAGGCTGGAACTAGACAGCAGTAGGAGCGGCTAGGAGGCCCTGCATTACTGCAGTGGCAAAGCCTGCCCTGGATTTAGAGCAGAGAGGCAAATGATAATGCTTTGTAAAGGTGTGCACTGAACTCCAAGTAGCCGCCTCTAAAATGTCTCTGGTTGGTACTCCCCTGAGAAAGGCTGCTGAGGTGGCTGCAGCTCTGGTGGAATGACGCATAATGCCCTTAGGCACTGGCTTGCCATCGTGTAAGTAGCAAAAACGAATGCAGTGGCCTAACCACTTAGAAATAGTCTGCTTTGAGATAGGCTTTCCTTGTGATCCTGCAGCATATGCCACTAATAATTGCTCTGTCTTCCTGAAAGCTTTGGTTCTGTCCAAAAAGAATCTAAGCTGTCTGTGTATGTCCAAAGAATGCAGAATTCTCTCCCCCTTGATCTGTGGATTTGGGTAAAAGGCTGGCAGATGGATGACTTGGTTAACAGCCACACTGGACACTACTTTAAGCATAAATGTTGGGTTTGTCCTCAGGGAGACCCTGTCAGGATGAAAAATGATGAAAGGTTCCACAGCCATGAGCGCCTGTAGCTCTGAAACTCGTCTTACAGAAGTAATTGCTAAGAGCAGAGCTGTTTTCCAAGATAAAAACTTCATATCAGCTGTAGCAGCTGGCTCAAAAGGAGGCAGGGTGAGCTTTTCCAAGACATAGTTGAGGTCCCATGCAGATATTGGTTGTTTTCTTAGGGCCCTTAAATTTTTGGCTCCCCTGAGGTACTGCCTTAATAAAGGGTGAGAAAAAAGTGGTGGCTCTGTATTGTAATGAGCCGAAATGGCAGAGACATGAATTTTAATTGATGAAAAAGATAGGCCTTTGTCCAGCATCTCAGTTAAGTACTGCAAAATCTGAGGAATATTTGGTACCGCTGTATCAGTTCCTTGTGCCTGGTTCCAGGCACAGAATCTCTTCCATTTTCCAGCATAAGACTTTCTAGTACTAGGCCTTCTGGCTTACAGAATGACATCCATCACAGCTTTACTGAGAGGTGTTTTTTGTATGACTACATTATCCGCCATGCTGCCAAGTTTAATGTCCTTAGTTGACTGTGCATGATCTGATCGTTTTGCTGGGACAGTAGTCGAGGTATTTGAGGTAAGGTCCAAGCTGGGTATAGAGATAAGTTCCTTAGTACTGGATACCAGTACTGGCATGGCCACAGTCTGGGGCAATCAGTATCATCTTTGGCTTCTCCTATCTGACCTTTAGGAGCACCTTGGGGAGGAGAGGCAGTGGAGGAAAGGCATATACTGATAGGTTTTTCCAGCTGAAAGATAGGGCGTCCACTTTCCATGCTTGTTTGTGATAAGTCCTTGTGCAGAATCTTTTTAGCTGGTAATTGAGAGGGGAAGCAAATAGGTCTATGTCTGGACATCCCCATTTCCTTGTTATCATGCTGAAGACTTGTGGATCCAGCTTCCACTCGTGGGGATCCATGAGGTTTCTGCTTAGTTCGTCTGCCAGAGTATTTTCCTTTCCTGGCAGGAACTGCAGATGTACTTGGTAAGTCAAAGCTGTGTCCCACAAGGTCATGGCTAGTCTGCAAAGGGGGTTAGAATGTGTGCCCCCCTGCTTGTTTATATACCACATGGCCGTCGTGTTGTCTGTCTTTATCAATAGTTGTCCCGGATGAAGTAGGTCCTTGAAGGCTGTCAGGGCATTTTGAACAGCTAGCATCTCTTTTTGATTGATATGAAGATGCATTTGGTTTGAGGACCATGTGCCCTCTTCCTGCCATGTGGGCTCCCCAGGCATAATCTGATGCATTCGTTGTTAGTGTCTGCCTGGCTGGAGGTAATGTGAATGTCTGTCCCTTGTTTGGGTAACAAGCCTTTGCCCACCATCAAAACTCCTGTTGCAGGCAGGGAATGAGAGTAATGACTGTTTCCAGGCTGTGGCAATGTTGAGTCCAAACACTTTTTAGATACCATTGAAGTTTCCTCATATGCAGTCTTACGTATGGAATTAGTAAGATGCAGGATGCCATGAAGCCCAAACCATGCAGAATTTATCTTGCAGGTAACTGGGCCTTTGTTGCCAACATTTTGAAATAAGTAGTCAGTTGCCTTTGTTTGTCTGGCGTGAGATAAGCCATCTGGGAAGTTGTATTCAAGCTTGCACCCAGGAATGTTATCTCTTGTGAGGGTACTAGTTTTGATTTCTTTTTGTTGACTGTGTACCCTAGGCATGATAGAAGTCTTTATACAAACGCCAGATGTTGAAGAAGAATGTCCTTGTTCTCTGCTTGAATGAGACAGTCGTCCAAGTAAGGATATATTTGTATTCCTCTTTGTCTGCAAAATGCAATTACTGGTGCCAGGCACTTTGTGAAGACCCTGGGTGCAGTAGATAAGCCAAAGGGCAGTGCAGAGAATTGGTAATGCATTGAACCAGCCTTGAATCTTGGGTATCGTCTGCATGATTGATTGGAACATACAGGTATGCCTCTTTTAGGTCTAAAGTCACAAGCCAGGCATTCTTGCCCAACATGGGCAGAAGCTGCTGCAAGGTCAACATTTAGAATTTTGGAATATCCAGGAAAGTGTTCAGAATTGATAGGTCCAGTATAGGCCTCCAGTCCTTGCCCTTTCTGGGTACCAAGAACAGTCTTGAGTAAAATCCTTGTCCCTGCTCTTGGTCTGCTATTTGTTGAATGGCCCCCATGTCCATGAGAGGTGAGACTTGTTTTTGTGCCTCTGCCCATGATTTTTTGGCAGATCTGGCCAGCCATTTGCCTTTGGCAAAGTATGGAAATGGAACTTGTATCCTTGTGATACTATGTTTAGAACCCACTTGTCCTGGGTTATGATGTGCCAATTTTGAGCAAAAAGTGCTAATTTTCCCCCTAAGGGTGCTGCCAGAAGATAAGTGCTTGGTAGAGGCAGGGGGAAATCATTGGGACTGTTTTCTGTATGTTTGTAATCGATCCTCTTCAGCTTTGGAGGTAGAAGCACCCCACTGCTTGGGCCTATAAGAACCTTGCACCTGGAATCTGCCCCTAGGGCGTCTGGATCTGCCCCTTTGAGGTCTGTCTGACACAGGAAAGGACCAATTTTTTGTAGGCCAGTGTCTACTAAACCTAGGTGGCTGTACTTGTAAAAATCCTTTGACAGTTTGCATAGATTTATCTTTGTTCTCCATTTTCTTTAACACCTCTTCTGCCTTAACACTAAACAAAGCATCATGCTGTAAAGGAGCATCTAGTAATTTAACTTTAACATGATCAGGCAGATTTTGTTCCTTTAACCAAGCATGCCTCCTAATTACAGAACCCGTAACTGCAGCCCTGCAGGAGGCCTCCAAAGAATCAAAACCACATAGCTAAGTATGTTTTCCAACTTATTCTAATGCATACAATAAATCCTGCATTTCCTTGTGTTCTGTACATTCAGAATTTAACAATTTCTGTTTAAGCAATCCCATGACATGTTGCTGATACTTAAGCATATGAAACTGACAGTTTAAGGCCCTTACAGCCAAAGTTGCAGATGTGTAAACCTTTTTTCCCCATCTATCCAGTGCCCTTGAATCTCTGTCAGAGGGGGTTGGGTTTTTTGCAGTGGAAGCCTTAACTCCATTTGGACCCTGTGAAATAGTTTCTGAGTCAGCAGCAGGGTTTTTAAAAAGAAATTTGTGAAGAGTCAGAAACCCTGTAATATCTGTCAGGCTTAACAGGAGCTGGGGGTAAGGAGTCAGGGGTCAGACTAGACTCCGAAAACACATCATCTACAATGTCTAACACAGGTGGAATAACTACAGGCCTGTGCTGAGGTAGTAAAAGAAAATCCCTGAGCCTCTTTTTAGATTCTGAAAAATCTAACGGTCCTAAAGCCCTTACAAACCTAGTGATATTATCCCAAGTTGCCCCAATTCCCTGTGGTTAGGTGAGTGAAGTTCGCACAGGTAAGGGTCTATGGTAGTTACTACAGACTTCCTCTGTCCAGGAGGGACATGGGCACCATCACAGGAGTGAATATGTGGTCATCCATCCATTGATCTAGGTTGCATTTGAAGAGGGTCAGGAATGGGCTCTGTTTCACGTGAAATGGAAGCTTGTTCCAAAGTAGCGACAGTCCCTTGGAGATGCATCTATCTCTGCAGCATGACCTGTTCATGTCAGAGGCTAGGTTAAGATCTCTGGCATGAGCGACCCTCCTGCAGTTTGATTTACAAATATGGAGCATTTCCATAAGGGCTATGGTCAGAGACTGTCCTGTAAGCTAGGCACAGATCGTCCCTTAGCAGCCTGTAGGAGATGGAATACAGTGACATGGCTTTCAGTCATTCTGCATAAGACTTGGTTTGTGTAGCCTGTAATTTCTTGGTGAGAAGCTTCTGTGGTCTCTCCAGTTGTTGGAGCTGTCTAGTGAGGTTCATGCAAGAGAGGGCACTATACTCAGTTATTGGCCTGATCAGAGCAGAGCAGAATGTTATTATTAGACCTAGATGCAATGTCTTTACTTAAAAGACATGTCACATAGAAGGATTTCCTTGCTACTGTAGATACGTGGTGGTCAAAGCTCAGATTGCTATCAGCCTGAGTACCCAGATCACATACCACTGGCGATACTTTGGGGGGGGGGTGCTGTCTATAATGCAATTAGCAGAGATGTCAGCTTTCACAACGGGAATATGAATTTTTTTCTACATTTAGCTATAATATGTGGCTTTGGCACCAATCATTAGTCTGCATTAACCCTGTCAGCAGTATATTAACATTATTGGGGGACTCCGTGATTACTCCCAATTTGCAATATTCAGCGAACATGGTCAGTCACAGACTGCCCAAGTTTGCCTGGACTTCTAAGAAATTCTGAACAGTAACAGGCCTAGCACAGAACCCTATGGCTGGTGACTTTTCTTTTGCTAGAGGTGAAATCACCCACTTTGACAGATGTGTCCTGCCAGTGATCCAGTTGGCTACCCATCTGGTAATGTAGGGATTTAATTCACAATTAGGAGAGTTTCTCTATAAATACCAGAGTGAGGGACTGTGTAAAATGTCTTGGCTAGGTCAAGGTAGGCAATATGCACCGTGTTTCCCTCGTCCACGGCCTTGGCGTCTTTCTCAAAGTTGTCAACCATGTTTAACAGGCATGATCTACCTTTAATGAATCCGGACTGGGTTGGGTTCAGAGTTTGGAGATTATGGACCTTAATAACAGGGACACTGGTAATGATTCCTTCCATGGTCTTGCAGATGAGGCTAGTCAAGCTTATGGACCTATGACTTCCAGGGTCGGTTGACATTCCCCCTTTGTGCAGAGGGATTACTGTTGCAGTCCTCCATTCCAGTGGAACAATACCAATTTGCAGGTTGTGTTTAAACAGGGATCCAAGCAGATCTGCTACGTCATGTTTTAAGTTGTTTAAAAGGCAACCTGGGATGTTGTCTGGTCCCACTGATGCCATGCATTTGGCTTTGGAGGGTGCCGAGATGACCTGCTCTCTTGAGATAACAGGCTGAGGAACAGTGGAGGGTATACTTTGAGGGATGACTGGAGCAGACGGGGGGGGGGGGGGGTTAAGTTTGTTCCAAATCTGTCAACTATCAAGTTGGCTATTACCTCCGGTTGAGTATGGGTGGTGCCATCCACAACTAGTTTGGCGCATAGCTGGGTATTCCCTTTTAGATTTCTGGCATATTAAAGAGTGCCTTCTGATTATCCTTAGCTATGGAGGCTAGTTTTGCTTCATAATTAGCTATGGATGACTTGACAAGCTCTTTAATTTGTTTAAGCTAGAGAGGGATTTCTTCCTCTGCTGTGCCAGTTCCCTCTTGCTCTTGGACATTACTTTCTTTCTGTTGTTGGATAGCCTGTTTATACTAGGGGTCTACCAGGGTGGCTTGTTTGTTTTGGCAAGACATGGTTTTAATCCAGTCAGGTACACCTGATTCCATACAACTGCTTAAGTTAAGTTGTTATAGAGGGCATTGGTATACACCTCTGCACAGCAGTCCATGCTATCTGCATTTGAGGGGGCTTTGAAACTTCTTATACCATCACTAAGTAGAAGGTCATTTGTCTTTGAAACATTCTTAAGTGTTTTTGAGCTTGATGAGGTATTGAGTCTTACAATTACATTGAACAAGACTGATTTATGGTCTGATCTTTACCAGGAAGGACATTACACGGGGGGATGCAATGCTCTTCCATGTTAGTGAGTACTAAGCCAAGAACATCTCAGCCTCTTGTGGGTCTTCTAAATAGCTATTTCAGAGAATTTGCACTGACAAAGTCCAAGAACCCCTCAGCCAGCATGTTTGTGGTTGTGTATGCTTCCCAGTTAGCGGCAGGATAAGTAAAAATCACCCCATAAGTAAGGTGTTGGGCTATATGGCAAGCGACTCCAGTAAGCCCAGGTATGTGGTATGCTTCTCCTGTTTCAGGGTGGGGGACCTATAGACAGCTATGATGTGGTAGAGGGCTTTGCCTATAGTTAACTGGACATAGAGTAGCTTAAGAGTCATACTCTTTTACCAGTCTCAAGATGTACTTATCCTTAATGAAGATGGATACACCTCCTCCTTTGGTTCTTTCACACTCTGTGGTCTGAATGTATGGAAGGCACTGTAGCACAGCATAGCCAAGGTGCTTTCTGCACCTTTCAACCATGTCTCAGTGACTGCACAGATGTCAGCATCTTCCAAAGTGAGGAGTGCTTCCAGGGAGTGCAGCTTCTTGATTAGACTCCTAGCATTAAGCAGGAGTACCTTGAGTTTACCAAGAAAGGATTTTGTTATGTTGGGAGGTTGGTTATTTTGACATTGCCTAAAAAAGGCAGAAAGTACAGTTTTGTACCTACCATAAATGCAGATGTTCGAGTGCTAATACAGCTGCAGTCATAACAGATGGGTTCTCCTGCCGTCAGGCGGGTCCTCGGTTGGCCGAATTCCAAAGTCTAGGTCCGGCGTCGGTTGTCGTCGCTTCTTCCCTGATGTCAGTGCGCCAGGGGTATAAAAGAACCAGCCAACGCCATTTTCTTCAGTTTTTCTTGCCCCAGATGTCAGGTGCCCCCAGAAGGAAGGCAATACATAAATTTGTGTGATAAAGCAATGCAATATAATCAAAATACAGTAGTGCAAGCAAATACATCAAGAATGAATACCCCAATCAGGTTGCATGAGGAGGTGTTGGCCAATAGGCCTGTCCCAAGAGGGGAAGGAGGGAGGGAAACCTGGACTGCAGCTGTATTAGCACTCGAACATCTACATTTATGGTAGGTACAAAACTGTACTATGTTCATCGTGCATACAGCTGCAGTCATAACAGATGGGTAGAATCCCAAAGCTAAGAAAGGGGTGGTAGGCACTAGGTGGAACTAGGAGGAGCCAGAATGCCCTGCAAGACTGCAGCGGCAAAGCCCGCTCTAGATTTGGAGTATAATGGAAGGTGGTAGTGCTTGGAGAAGGTATGCACAGAACTCCAAGTGGCTGCTTCCAAAATATCTTTGGTAGGAACTCCTCTGAGAAAAGCTGCAGAGGTAGCCGTGGCCCTTGTGGAGTGAGATCTGATGCCTGTAGGTACAGTTTTGCCATGAAAAGAATAGCAAAAGCATATGCAGTGGGCTATCCATTTTGAGATGGTCTGTTTGGAAATTGGCTTTCCTTGAGCTCCTATAGCATAGGACACACAGAGCTGTTCTGATTTTCTGAAAGGCTTTGTTCTGTCCAAATAATAATGCAGTTGTCTGTGGATGTCCAAGGAATGTAGTAATCTCTCCCCTTTGTTTTGAGGATTAGGATAAAAGGTAGGTAAGTGTATAGCCTGATTCAAAGCTACCCTGGATACCACTTTTGGCATAAAGGACGGGTTGGTTCGTAAGGAAACTCTGTCCTGATGGAAGATGATGAAAGGCTGCACAGCCATGAGAGCTTGTAGTTCCGATACCCTACGAGCTGAGGTAATAGCCAGAAGGAAAGCTATTTTCCAGGACAAATATTGCAAATCTGATGAGGCAGCTGGCTCAAAAGGAGGCAAGGTCAGCTTTTCTAGAATGAAATTGAGATCCCAAGCAGGTATTGGTTGTTTCCTTGGGGGTTTTAGATTCTTAGCCCCTCTGAGGAACTGTCTTAAGAGGGGGTGAGAGAATAAGGGTGGATCAGTGTTGTATTCTGCAGAAATGGCTGAGGCATGGATTTTGATGGAGGAGAAAGAAAGTCCACTGCTTAGCAGCTCAGCTAGATACTGTAATATTTGAGGTATATTCAGTTTTCCAGGATTCTGGCCCTTTTTCTCATTCCAGACACAAAACAGTTTCCATTTTGCGGAGTAAGTTTTTCTAGTAGACGGCCTTCTGGCCTCCAAAATGACATCCTGCACCTCCTTGGAGAGTAGGGTCTGTTGTGATGCTAAAGAATCTTCCATGCGGCTAGATTGAGTGTTTTTAGATGACTGTGAAGAGTTTTGAAGCTGTGCTGAGTCAGAAGAAGAGGCATTAGAGGTAGGGTCCATGGTGGGAAATGCGTCAGGCTCCTCAGGAGTGGATACCAGTGTTGTCTTGGCCAGTCTGGAGCAATGAGAATCATCTTTGGTCTGTCTGCTCTGGTTTTTAATAGAACTTTGGGCAGCAGAGGAAGAGGTGGGAAGGCATAAACTGTCATTGATGTCCAACTGAAAGAGAGAGCATCCACTCTCCAGGCCTTTGGATGAAAAATCCTTGAGCAGAATTTTGTCAATTGGTGATTTTTGTGGGAGGCAAAGAGATCTATATCTGGCCTTCCCCATGCTTGAATTATCTCTGTAAAAACTTGAGGATGCAACTTCCATTTGTGTGGATCTGTCATATTTCTGCTTAGGTTGTCTGCCAGCGTGTTTTCCTTGCCTGGCAAGTACTGTGCTTGTAGTTCGATTTGTAAGTCCAGGGCCATGTTCCAAAGTGACATGGCCAGTCTGCATAGGGGGTATGAATGGGTTCCTCCCTGTTTGTTTATGTACCACATTACTGTGGTGTTGTCCGTCCTTATCAATAGTTGACCTGGTTGCAGAAGGTCTTTGAAAGCTATAATAGCATTTATTACTGCTAGCATTTCCTTTTGATTGATGTGTAGGTGCTTTTCTTTTTGGGACCATTTGCCCTGAATGCACCGATCTGTCATGTGCGCCCCCCAGGCATAGTCCGAGGTGTCTGTTGTGATGACTTGATTTGCTTGAGGCTTGCTGAATGGGAGACCTGTGTTTGTTTGGCATGCTTGAGCCCCCCACAGAAATTCCTTTTGAAGACATGGAATTAGTGGTATTATTGTTTCCAAACTGTGGCTGTGTTGAGACCATAGGTTTTTCAGGTACCATTGAAGTTTCCTCATATGCAGCTTTGCACATGGGATTAGTAAGATGCAAGATGCCATGAATCCCAGAGCCTGCAGGATTTTCCTTGCAGTCAGCCTGGTGCAATTTGCTAGTGTTATGAAGTATTGAGTTAGTTGCCCCTGCTTCTCTGGCGTGAGATAGGCCATCTGGGTGTTTGTGTCCAAGTTGGCACCCAGGAAAATTATTTTCCGAGAGGGTATTAGCCTTGATTTCTTTTTGTTGACTGTGTATCCCAGAGAATTCAACAACATTATTACATAAGCCAAATGTTTCAGAAGAATGTGCTTGCTGTCCGCTTGGATCAGGCAGTCGTCGAAATAGGGGTATATTTGTATCCCTTGAAGTCTGCAGTAGGCAATTACTGATGCCAGGCATTTCGTGAATACTCTGGGCGCAGTAGATAAGCCAAAGGGCAATGCAGAGAATTGATAATGGGTTGAACCTGCAAGAAATCTGAGGTATCTTCTGCAATTTTGTCTGATTGGGACATGCAGGTATGCCTCCTTGAGGCCCAATGTTACCAGCCAAGACTCCTTGCCCAGCATGGGAAGAAGCTGCTGTAGAGTGAGCATCTTGAATTTTGGTACGAGCAGAAATGTGTTTAGGATGGATAGGTCCAAAATAGGTCTCCAATCTTTTCCTTCCTTGGTACCAGGAATAGTCTGGAATAAAACCTTGACCTTGTTCGATGCGTAGGTACCTCTTGAATAGCTTTCATGTCTATGAGATCTGAAATTTGTCTTTGTGCCTCTGCCCTTTGATTGTGTGGCAGGTTTGGCATGCCTCTCATTTTGGAAGGGTGTGAAAATGGAATCTGTAGCCTCTGTTTATAATGTCCAGGATCCATTTGTCTTTTGTGACAATATGCCAATTTTTTGAAAATAATGCCAGTTTTCCGCCTAAGGGTGCTGCCATTTGAGTCTTGCTTGGCATGCAAAGGGGAAAGTCATTGGGCTTGCTTTCTGAATGGTTGCGAGTTATCCTCACCACCTCTTTGTGTAGGAGCTTGCCATTGTCTGCCTCTAAACGATCCTTGGGATTGCCCTCTGCCCCTCTGTATCTACCTCTTTGGGGTCTGTCCGTGGCTGGAAAGGACCAATTTTTGGAAGGCCAATTTCTACTGAAACGTGGGGGTTGTACCTGTAGAAAATCCTTCACTGTTTGCATTGATTTAGCCTTTTCCTCCATTTTCCTTAATACCTCCTCAGCATTAGCACCAAATAATACATCCTTTTGTAGAGGGGCATCTAGTAATTTAGCTTTGACATGATCTGGTAAGGTTTGTTCCTTGAGCCAGGCATGTCTACGTATGACTGATCCTGTAACAGCAGCTCTACATGAGGCCTCTAGAGCATCAAAACCACATTGTAAGGTAAGTTTACCCACTTGTTCTGCACTATGCATCAAATCCTGCAACTCCTTCAAGTCTGGTTGTTCAGGTTGTGACATTTTACTTCTCAATTGTGATAACAATAACTGTTGGTACTTTAGCATATGGAACTGACAGTTTAATGCCCTCATGGTTAAGGTGGCCGAGGTATATACCTTTTTTCCCCACCTTTCTAAGGATCTGGAATCTCTCTCGGAAGGTAATGGATTTTTAGCAGTGGAGGCCTTAATTCCCTTGGGGCCCTGTGAGATAGTTTCTGGGTCAGCAGCATGGCTTTTGTATAGAAATTGGTGTGAGTCAGGAACCCTGTAGTATCTGTCAGGCTTGACTGGAGCTGGAGGTAGAGAATCCGGGTTAAGGCAGGCCTCCGAGTACACATCATCTAGTATGTCCAAGACAGGAGGTATAGCTAGAGGCCTGAGCTGAGGTAGCAAGAGAAATTCCCTAAGCCTTTTCTTGGAATCTGAATAATCTTGGCCTTCCCAGGGAAGTGTTCCCTTAAGGTATGCAAAGTTTCCCCAAATGAGTAATCCTCTGGGGGGGATACAGAGGGAATGGACTCCTCTGCATCAGAGTCTTCAAAAGGGGAGTAAGAATGTTCCTGTCCATCAGAGTGCTCTGATATAATGGAGCCCTGATCAGAGGAGGGGGATTCTTCCTCCACTCTGAGCCTTTTGTCCGGGGGGGGTTGAGAACCCCTGATAAGAGTAATTAGATCCTCAGCCATCTTAAGCATCTGTTTTTTAGGCATGGGGCCTGGAGATGGGCCCTGTGTAGCTTGTCTCTTAGAATGCATGGCTGCTTTAGACTTGGTGAAAGCCTTGATGGAAAAAGAAGAGGAAGGTCTGAAGACACCTTGAGAGGAGGTAGACCTGTCCACATTTTGAGATTCAACGCCAAGAGTGGCTTCGGTATCTGTAGTCGGGGTGTGGGCTGAGGAGCCTGCGACCTCGGGCACAGGAGACACCGCCAATGAAGTGTCGTCGGTAGTCAGGGGGCTGCGTAGGCGCCTCGCTGAGAATCGGACCACGTGTAGTCGGCTTTGGCGTGGTGTCGGTAGAGGCCGCGGACCTCATGTGTCGGTCCTTATCTTTGCATTTTTTAGACAAAACTGGAGTCGGAGTATCCGACGACATAATATAGTTAAATGTTTTGCCAAAATAATGCTGGGCGAACTCCGCCCGACGCTTAATGGTGCGTTTGTTGAATGTAGCACAAAAGCGACAGACCGAGACGTCGTGGTCTGGGCCTAAACAAGGAATACAGAGGGAATGGAAATCCTTATGCGGTATTTGCTTCCCACATGAAATACAATTATTAACTTTGTCTGACATCGGTCTGAAGCAAGAAAAGTTTCCCCAATGGGGTACTTAGCTTTCAAGAAGACTTCGGTTGCAAAATTTTCGTAATTTCAGGAGCTGGCCGACCGGCACTTGCGAACTGCTTCTGCTTCGGGCACCGCTCGACAAGAAAGACTGAAGAAAATGGCGTTGGCTGGTTCTTTTATACCCCTGGCGCACTTACGTCACAGAAGAAGCGATAACGACCGACGCCGGACCTAGACTTTGGAATTCGGCCGACCGAGGACCCACCTGACGGCAGGAGAACCCATCTGTTATGACTGCAGCTGTATGCACGATGAACATCAGGGGTGGCAAATGCCTTTGCTAACATCTGAAAGCCTAGAGGAGACAGGTGCAGGCAATCTCTGGCAAAGCAGTGTAGCCTGCTGACCATGTCTTCTCAGGCTGACAGATATTGGATCCCCTTGGACTGACACCAAAAGCTAAGCCATTTTTTTTGCTTGTATTGTGGCATCATCCTTGGAGAAGGTAGAATGCTGCTTAAGGCTAGACTTATACTTGCTTGTCACAAAATCTGAAAACTCAGTCATGTCTTGAGACAATCCAGTGAGGTTCATCTCAAGTTATTTACCCCATATGGACTATGACGGAGTCATACTGGTACTTGTTGAGTGACTTGATGGATCCTGGCACCTGACAGGCAGCTAACCGTAACCTGCTTTATATTCAATCTGGTAAGGGGAACATCCATGTGTCTCACAATGGAGTCACCTATGACCAGTACATTAGGTTTTGTGGTGTTACTCCTTATGTGCTTATTTGTTGAGACAGTGGTATGTGTGTGTGTTATTATGTGCTGTGATTGTATTTTGCATTGTTATATGTGTAAGTGGTTTCTGTTTGGGAGGCCTCATCTTTTGGTAAGTTACTAGTGAGTACCTTCGAATATGTGGGTTTATGTGTCATGTCATTAGTGTCTGAAGTGTGTGTGCGCTGAAAATCTGTTTGGCAATTGATCTGTCCTTATGTGAGAGTCTTGCCTCCAATTTCATAGTGCAACTACACCTCTCACATAAAGTATTTGTTTCAGGAGTAAGTGGTTGTCAGTATGCATGAGACAATTGCTTCATTGTCTCAGGATGCCAATATCTATCAGGCTGGCCACAGAGATGATAGGAAACTGTCCGTTTATTGATAGCAGGTTCTTACTGCATGATTTATTAGGGAAGGAAAATGGTTAATTTGACAGGACTGTGCTGGTAGCACCGAGACTACAAGAGGGACCTATACTTTGTATAGGCTAAAGTTGATCAATACGGCAACTCTGCTCAGTATGCAACTAAGCTGCTCCAAGAGCAGCAGGAAAGCTTGGAAGTGTTTCAATGACAGCTGTTAGGAAGGCCTTGAGGGAGGACATTTTCTTATCAGTGTGGTGCAGTTCAATGCCAAGATCATGAGCATTTGCCAGATACAAGTTTGTATTTTATAGGCCAACAGCTTGAGTAGATAGGAGATGGACACCATTTAAAAATTAACTACATGGCAGGTAGAATAAGTCTTAGCCTATATGCTAAAGCCCTGATGAGAGTGCAAGCTGACCTTGGCAAAACAGGTGGGACCTTCTTCCATCTTCTTCCAAGTTCACACACATTGGGCCCCTTCAGAATGACACCAATAACAAAGCCAATTACTGAAGTCAATTACCTTTTGCTTATATTGTGGTATAATTCTCGCTGATTGCAGCTTACTGCACATGACTCGTTTCTTTTTAGTCTTAAAGCCATAGTCAGATGGCTCCATCTTCTACATCTTCATATAATCTAAGAAGGTGCATCACAAGACATTCACACTTGCATAAACACTGACCATGTCATACTCGCACTTTGGGTGAAGGAACCTGGCAGCCTTGATGAACTAGTCATTTTCTAGCACCTGAGAGGCAGCTGTTACCCTGTCTTTGTTCATCCTTGAGCAATGCATCCCTGTGCTGAATTAGAGAGTCACCTCCAAAAAGTATATTAACATGGCAAGTGAACTGCTATTGTGGCATGAAAGGCTTAACCAGACTACTAATGATGACTCTTGTCTGTTAAGGTGGTATCGGAAGGAACTGTTTTTCTGTGGTGTGGAGTGAGTGTTACCATGTTGTTGAGGTATGGCTGTGAAGCACAAGTCTACAGTACTGCACCTAGGAAGTTTGTGGTTTTGGCCTGTCTTGCCATGTACAGGTATTGTGTTAGTATGGTACTGATACCTAGCTTGTGTGAGAGGTTGCTTCTAGCTGCAGTAAGTACTTATCTCATGAGTGGACTCATTCTGTGGTAACAGCAAATGGCTGCCAGTAAGCAAGTGGCTGTTTATGCACTGCCTCAGGGTGCCTAGTGCTAGACGATTGATAACAGAAGAAGCTAAGACAGACTGAGGGCCTGTGGCTGATCTAGAGATATCAGGAACACATGTTATGTAAAGGTATGGAATGTGATGACCCCTGGTCTATCTAAGGTTGAGGGTGTATGGCATGATATATCAGTGTGCAAAACAGTACAACAGTACAATACAGTAATTGCATGCCATAGGGCAGCAAAAGCAGTTATAGGACAGTGCGACTCTGTACAGTGTAACAAAATACAGTACAGTATTATAAGGATTACATGAACAGTAAGTATGAATGCTGAAGCACAATAAACCAAAATTATTGGAGTCATATGCATCATAAAAGTGCATGAGCAGCAGACAAGAATATTCCAATAAAGCACCTGAGCAAAGTCTATTAAAAATACACAAGGCATGTTGAGTTATGAATTCTAGGGGATGGTAACCACTCCTGAACAGGTGGAAATTACTGACATTTTAAGAACAATTATGGTTTAATTTCTCCAAGTCATTTGGTTTTCTAATACCATGACTGGAACGGACTCTATTCCACATTAAGGGTAGGATTAAACTTCATTAAATTAGTATAGCTCCAGTCTTTGGTGTTATCCAAAAGTGCTCTTTGCAGCACTCGCAGTGTGCCCTGAACTGACTCCTCCTGTTATTCATAAAGAGTTACATTTATCAGTAGCATATCTAAATATGACTACAAATTCTTCTTATTAGACTTGTTACTCCATCTGCTAATGTTGGAACTGTCTGGGTATCCTTATTCCACATTCCTCTCATTTTGCCTGTAAATCCTGGTATTCTTAGGATTTTGTTTCTCTCTCTCTCTCGCTGTACACAATACACTATAGTCACTGGGTGTAGCAGTTTCAATGAGGAATGCTACTTTTGTCTTTTTCGTGGACTACTACATCTGGCTTTCTTGCATCTATTTTCTGAACTGTTGGTAATGGGTGATCCCGTGTGATATAAACTTTTTTTTGGGGGGGGGGGGGGTAGCTATGACAAGCAACTACAAGCTTTTAAAAAAGAAAATGTAAACCAGAAAAGTTTTGCCCTCTGTAGATGATGATATTCAGCTGACAAAGAAGTTAAACATAATGGAAGCTAGGGTACCCCAAAATTTTCATGGACTAAATTTTTTAATAGATAGCTTACCTGTCACATGCATAAGGACAGGTCATCAGTCTTAAGACTGCATACTCCAGAAGTAAACAAATTGAGTCAGAAGTCCTGCGAATACTTTCTAGATGTCATAACAGGTATGGCAGGTGACTACAGAGCGCATGCATTTATAGACTGTGACTACAGTAAAGTTAGAAAGGGAATTACCATACAGTAGGCTGTTATCTGGTACATGGGTTATAGTTGCATGCTCTCACCAATACGTCTGTAAATCTTTAACTATGTCTGAATGCAGCTTAAAGAATAAGAATGCACTCTCTTTTTAATTGCAGTTCTGTATAACAAGATTACTTAATTTTTATACTACTGTCTAGCTCAATGAAAACATGTTGAGCAGATGATTTTCTTTACACAACCCTTATTAATACCAAACTGCGTACTTAAGCATTCATTCAGCTGCATCTCCCAAGACAGAGACATTCACTTTTTTTCAGGAAGAGTAGAACCAGCTGAATGGAAGAAGAGTGTTGGTTAAGAATACTGTAATACAGATAAGAACTGTATCCAAAAGAAAGAATCATATCCAAAAGATTTTTGTCAATGTCACTAAAGAGGTGTTGGACAAGAGATTACACATCAGAAACCAAATGGTCACTTCACAGATGTTGGAGATGGAGACAGTTTTAAGAAAAGCACTGAAAGTAGTCATGCTTATAGTAGAGTGGCCTTTAACAATCACAAGAGTCTTCAAGGCATGCATGTCCCTTCCTCCTAGCAACAAAGACAAACAGATGTTGTGGCTCCAAGAATAAGTTTTTACCTTACATAAAGCCCGAGATGGCAAAGCACATCCAGAATTAAAATGTCCTTCTTACCCTTTCTCTCATGATTTCTGCCCCACCTCAGAAAACAAGGAAGCAAATGGTCTGCTTCAAGGTCACTTCAGAAACAGTTTTTGGGCGGAAATATGACTTAATCCCAAGCGGTTCATTCCTGATGTCCCACATCCCTGTGTTTTTTGGTAAGTTACCATCGAACTTTTACAGGCATGAAAAATGGATTACACTGAACCATTGCAACGGCAAATGTATGTTAGCAAGGGCATAACGATATGGCATCTGCAATTTGCACAATACAGTCTTTTGTACGTAATTCACTGCCTAACAGTAAGCAGCCCATCAAAACAAAGACAGATGACTCTTCTAGAATCTAAAACAGAAAAAATAAGTAAAGAGCCTTACTGTGGAGAAGGAAAGTATTTACATTTTTTTTCAAATACTCAGTCTTTACCCCCTCATCTGCCATACCTGTGACTGGCATGTTTTTTGTTTTTTTTTCCAAGTTAGATACTAGTGTTACAGACTGTTTCCTTACCTCTCTGTCTGTAATTTGGACAGCTTGGAAAAGCATTACAAAATGGATGAATTTTATGATTGGGTCTCCTGTCATAATCCTGTACTATGTGTTGCCAACATTGATGCCAAGATTCGCCTCTTCACATTTGTTCTTGAGTTGAGTTTCTTGGCATCCACATCTCAAACACAACAATACGGTTACGATTGGAGACCTGATCATAATCCATATCGTTTGCACAAAGCCAGTAACACTGCTTTTGTTTCAGTAACAAAGACTGACTTCTCTTCAAACATCTTTACAAATATATTCTCTCTAAGCAAAATAGTGGGATGCAGACTAAGGCTCACCTCTAGAGTGTTTTCCAGGAAATCTCTTTGGTGACAACTCCTCAAAGGAATGTGCTGATGTATGCACTGCACTCTCTAAACCATTACCACTGACACTGCCATTTACAGCCTCCACTCTCTGTGAGACCTGCAAAAATGTACAAAGGATCAGTTAATGTTAATGCACTCTGTGAAACTAAATACCAGTTCTCCAAAAATCCCAACAATTCATTTGTACATTATCACAGAACAGCAAGTCAAGAAAATTTACACATCAAAAGACCTCACTAGTGTGAATTCTGCTCCTTCAGAACATGCCAAATCACTACACAATTTGAACAGAGACAGCAATTAGCTTCAAGCATGACATTTGTAACAAAATGGTTATGCACACCATCACAGCCTGCAGAAAAGATACCCACAAGTATGTACATTACAAGTACTTTACAAAGTTAAGGCTGCTCTTAGACTTTGTATGGTGCACTTTATTCCTTCATGGGACTGGCAATTCTACAAACTCTACCAGATGTAAACAGTGCTACAGTCTTAAATGTTTTATATTTGCCAAAAATGAAAACAGACCTACATTGATACATACACTCACACATTACTGCTTTTCTTACATACTTCTGGAAACTAATTCTACACATGTGGAATTTTTACATACAACTTAAGGGCTTGAAAACATCAGGGTTACATATTTTTTGCTTGCAGAAGTTCTCTCTGGAATTTCAAGTGACATATCTCCAGCATGCAATAATGAAGTCTGCAGCAGAGTGTGAAGTGGTTAGGATAAAACTCAACACCTCCATATCAGAAGTCAAGGTTCCTTTATAGAAAAACAGTAGGCTACTCTCTATAGTCAAGGAAAAACAGCTATTCTCAGGTCGAAGAATTTACCCATCTTAGGTTTTGCTCCAGAGTGAAGGTGGAAAGTATCAGGAGATTCAGTGGATGCTGGCAGTAATGCAGGCCTTGTAGTAGACTATGCTGGTGAACCAAGATCACAGTCATAGCATAAAGCTCTGAATTTAGCAGTCAGGCTATGCCATCATCCTCACCTATGGTCATCAGATTTGAGAAGTGACTGAAATAAGATCACAGATACAAGCAGCAGAAATTAAGTTCCTTCACAGGGTAGATGGGTGCGCTCTCAATGACAAAGTAAAGAGCCAGGTAATTTGGAAAGATATAGGAGTACAGGTGAAAATGAGTCAGATGGTTTGCGTACCCTATGAAGATGCCCCTCCCCCCCACGAACTTCCAGTAAAAGTTGTACCATGCACAGCCTATTGACAGGAGACAACAAAGCAGATTGGGGATATGAAGGAAGGATGTTCTCTCCCAGACTGCCCAAGAAAACATGGGAATCCCATAGGGCATGTTACAGATTCTTACTAAAGATATGGGATGTTTGGTCTACCTTGCTCAGTCCTACTGCTACAATCTTCACCAGGTTAAGTGGTTTCGAAAAATGGATAGACAGAGAAATGGAAGTATGTACAAGATAAAGTTAAGGACTGCAAATAGTAACATTTATAACAATAACAATTAAATCTCCATCAAGAGACTGCCAGCACACTTAATTGGGTTTCTACAAAGTTCCTTAAGAACCTGTATTTAGTGATCATTCATCACTGTTTGTAGTCAGGGCATGCATCCTAATTACTGCAGGGAGACTACAATGCAGTAGTCGAAATATTCTTCAGTGGTATGTACCAGTCAATACCAGTTTAAAGCAACAGTGCAAAAGTTTTCCTGGCACTGTACGGATGTTACTTTTAGTTCAGAAGTTCCTCAAATATGGGATATCTTACCAATACAGGTTAGGAGGTGTTCCTACTACATGTTTAAATGGTGTTTAAGTTATATACAACACAATAGCACAGAAGGTTCAGGAATGTTCAACAGTTCGGCCGGCTTGAGCAGGGAAAAAGAGGATACAGTGAAAAGCAAATCAATGCTTCACTGCCAAACTCACATGGCTTCCTAGGACAACAGCAATTTGCTGATGAATCATACTACTGCCATGCTGTAGAGTGTATGGCACTCAATCCCTAAGGAAGGAATTCCTGAATGGCACAGAAAGAGTGAAAAAGATCTGCTCACATCTCCAGGACTATGATACGATTACAGAGATGACCAGACACTTTGGACCGAATCTGCCAGATGTAGGGCTACCCTACCCCAAGTGGGGCAGATGTAGCCATGGCAATCATCATCTGAGAAGTCTATAACTGGAAAGGATTCCCCAGTGCTAAATTATCTGTCACAATGACCCTTAAAGCTGTGATTTGCAAACCTTGGAGACTTTAACCTGATGGGATGTGGAATCCAGGTTTTTGGCTACTGTACTCAAAATCCACTGTAGGACTCCCATAAAGATGCTTACATGAGGTGCTGATATGATGGTTACTGCCAAGAAACCTATGGTTTTCAGCAAACTAATGGTGACTAAAGACAAATTATAGCTTCTGCCCAAACATAACAGATACTGCCTATCATAGCCGGCGTTAGGCAGCCGCGGGGAGCCCCTGATTATCTCCCCATGTACGAGGGTCCCTATATGAAGCAGCCATGGGTTTCAAAATCGCTTGTTCATTCGGCAGCGCTGTTGCGCAATTCCGCTCCCCCCCCCCCCGAAAGAACTTGCTTTCTTGATGATGGCTACAGCCAATCAGGTCCCTTGCTTTACTTGTTAGCTGCTCTCAATCAGGTCCGGTTCAGTGAAGCAAATGACCTAATTGGCTGTAGCAATCATACCCAAAATGGAATGCATCAAAACAAGTGACTGGCGAGGGCGACAACAGTGGAAAATAAATACTTTACAAGAAATAATATTTCCAGCGCTGACTTTCAGATCTCCGTAATAAAAGATTGAGTAGAACATATTAGAAAAAGTTGCTATAAGTATTGGACTCAGTAAAGAATGCAATTAGATTCACTTCAGCATCTTTTGGCCAACCATCGCAAACAAAATCAGCAACCACTACCTCCGGCTACTCATAAGTGACAGACTAGTTTAAGAACCATTTTCAGCCAAGACCTGTGTCAAAGGCAAATACAATAAGACACCAACAAAGTACAGTAAACCATGAATGCAAAATACGCAATCAATAATGCAGAGATAAACATCCAGACAGACAGAAATATTCATACAAATCTGCAGCAATTAGTTAACTGCATTAGTCTACAGAAAAAAGCATTGTTTTCTGTATAAAAGACATAAAGCCTTATCTAAAACGTAGCAGAGTAGATTCCAAATTTTGACAGTATGAGAAATTTCGTAACAATAACAGTATGAGAAAATGTGAAGCAGTTGGTCACATAGACGATGTTTGATCAGCACTGTAGCAGGATAGCAGGAGTTATATGGCTGTTACAGATTTGGTTATTACTCTGGTTCCATCAATAATGAGCTTTGCTTCTGTCTTTAAGGCACACTGTTAGTCTCATTTTGAGATCAATAAGATATTATGTACTAGTTTTGTTCTGGGGAAATTGTTCCAGAGAGAGGGCACAGTTTTAGATGAAGTACATCATGAGCTTTGTAACTTACAGGGAGGCTTAACTAGTTGACTCTGATCAGAGTTCCTTTAGGGGCATGTCTTCTATTTAGTAAAAAGTATTGGTTCTAGAAGAGGAAATTGCTGTCAATGAGTAGCGTTTATAAATGAATTAAGCAAAAGCTCAAAATGGAAGCCAGGGACATTTGGCAATGTTAATAGGATGGTATTCTCTATGATAGGCGATGTGTTAAACTCTTTGAATTTTATCCTCGGTAGTCTGTATTAGGGATGCACAGTGGGAGGAGGAAAGGACAATGATTAAGAGGGCAAATTCCATTCTGGGTATAAGTTCGCTGACAGCATCGCCGGCTTTAGGCACCAGCGAACCCTGTGGTCGCTGCGGGCCCCCCTGGTCCTGGGGGGCCCCCAACCACTGCAAGTTATGTTATCTTGTTATTTGTTAACATGTCTGCCAAACCAGAAAAAGCTAGTACCACAAGTTTGTAGACTTAATAAAGCAGGTAAGTGACAATAACTCTTGTTTATTATCTCCTTCAAAATTCAAAGATCTTTAATTACAGTAACAATATTTTGTGAAGTAAGAAGCTTTACAATTTCATTAAATATTTTACCAATTACAGAATGTCACTGGCCTAGTCAAGCCCTGTTGGTGGACATCCTCTTCACTAAAATTAACATAGCCAGCTTTAGGTACTTGCAACAGCTGTGGCTGCAGGGGGACCCTTAATCATCATTGGCTGTGTGGGGGCCCCACAAAAGCTGCTGTGGTTGGGGAAAAACTGAGGAGAAAAAAATGTATTAATTTTCGATTACACTGTTTAACCTGAACAGGACTGTGATATGACCCTGCTAGGGCAAAGCTGTAATGAACATAAGCAAAGTAGGCACTAGAGGGATCAGCAACCCAGGGTGACCGATCTCAGTGCAAACCTTGGAGTTTAAGAAGAGCTGATTCTTCTAATCTTCAGGGATGGTTTCTCTTTCACGGTTTTTATACATACTGGCAGAACAACTGATACTATAACTCTCAACATATTTGCTGAAGAATTCTGTTCAGTGATAAAAATGATAGCATAATAAAGTCTTAAAATGAGGAACACATTTTAAATATTTCTCTAATTCATTTAAAAAGTTACTAGATTAAAACATTTTGCATCAACATGCATTTTAGACAATAAGTATAAAAGTCTGATTGGATTTATTCTGACAGAACAAAATTAAAATCAGGAATATCTGTGAGGTAAATAAAAATGACTTATTCCTGCTGCTGTTTGATGACTGCTAAACAGCAGTCACTGATCTTGTGCAGCAGTACTAGTGTACAATGTATTTTCTGAACCAAGTACAAAATTAGCATTGCTGTGATGTGCATGTGTGTGTGAAAAAAATATCACTTATTTTTATCAATGCACACATCCAATAATGCTGGGATATGCACAGTATTCTTCTGGGTATCAATAAAAATGTAGCTAACAAGTGATTATATTTCAAAAGTAAGGCATAGCATATGTCACAGAGCATTCAGACACTTAGATCTTCTAGGAATCTGGTGGTCCCCCATTCCCCAGATTGTATAAATGGATACAGGGGGCTCCCTTAATAATCCTCGACTTTGAAGACCCCATAAAAGCTGTTTTTGGTTGAGGAAACATGAGGAAAAAATGCTTTCATTTTCTGATTGCACTCTTTAGCCTGAATGGAATTGTGATATGACCCTGTTAGAATAAAACTGATAATGGCCACTGCCCTCAACCACAAACATTCTAAAGCATCCCTGCTCAGATGTTTGTGTACAGAAATTTGCCGTAGGTTTATGTGGGGGCTGGGAATTGTGGTAGTGATCCTTTCCTTTATTTTTCTAACAGACCTCAGAGCCGAGGTATACAAAGAAAGTGACTTTAGCTCATGAAGGGGCAGTGTTCTGCCTGGTAACAGCAAAGTAGAATACATTATTGCAGTCATTATTTAGTTTCACTTTCCTCACAATCAAACATCAGGCACATATACAGCTGGTTGCCTTTGGGAGTTAGGATTGAGGAGTAAATACGCATGCTATATTTATGTATTTCAGCAGTCATTTGAAATACATGACTGTGGCCATTTGAACCTCTGCTTTCATCCCAGTCTAACACCAGAGGGTTGCATAGGCAGTGACTGTCTTTTGGGGGGATTAGGGAGGCAGGCAGTATTCCTATACAGGATCTGTGTATCCTCACAACTGACTTGCTAATTTATTTTGAGCTACTATTTTTGTCAGCTTTGAATTTTAAGCCTTGGGTACAACTTATGTCTTCACTGAAAGAAAAAAACAAGACTGAAATTATTTTTCTTACTTGAGATTTTTGTTTAGACCACTTTTGAATTAAAAGGTTTGGAAGTGCTCTGAAATGCAACCCAGAGCATCTTCAACCCCTATAGCTTCTGGGGGCACCAGCTTGAGTTATTTCCTAAGTGGTTATTACTGTGCTGTCTTGGTCAACAAAATATATTGAAAAGATGCAAGGAAAACTAAAGCTGAGCAACAACATTGAATTTCTTTCCTTAATCATAATTTCTGTTCAAGCCATGATTGGGTAAAAAGAAAAAAAAAACATTAAAAAGCACTTTAGAGCATATATAAAGTTACAGTTTCTTGAAAAAGCTGAAGAAAAAAGGTAAAATGTGAGAAATGGAAGAAAAAATGTAATGTGCATAATGTGGGAAGCCCAACATGGGGAAACAAATGGGAGCTCTAGAGGATTTTTTTTTTTTTTGCGTGGTCTGAAACAGTAAGCAGTGCCTGGGACTCCATTGCACATTAGTTCAGCCCTGTACATAGAGTTGTTGTAATGTATCATTGTTTGTGTCTTTCCACCGCAGTAGTTGTAATGTATCATTATTACACCTAAATGCCAGTAACTGTAAATGTCCCTTTGTGAGATGGGCCTACATAGTGTAGTATGTACGCCTGTTGTAATAACATCATTGTAGCTAGGTCAGTCTGTGTGTACTACTCCTAAAGCCTGCAGCATGAACTAAAAGGAAGGAGTGGCAGTGACAGGGTGATACTTAGACTGGAAGTGGAGAGGGGGCCCCCAACTTGACATTTTCTGGGGGCCCCCAAAAAGCTAACACCGGCCCTGCTGCCTATGAAGGTCTTTGCGTGGAATCCATTGGTTGTAAGAAACACTCATTTACTTTAGATATAAACATCTAACATTATACCCAACTGCTAGTAACCTACAATAAACTGTATTGACAACTAGCATCTTAAGCTAATGTAAGACTAGATACAAAGCACAAAAACAACACCACTAGAAAGTTCTTAAATAAATTCCTTAGCCGTACTCTGGAAGCTAGGCTAAACAGACCAATAATGAACAGTACTCGCACTGACTTTGCATCTTCCCTTCTCTTCTCAAACTGTGGCAAAAAAGTAAGGATGGCAGGGACAGCTGTCCCTCTTACACTACTGGTGTCATGACATCCAGGTGAGAGGGTATTCATCTGGTCATGAGGCAAGATAGTTAAAAAAGGGCTGGAAGATGGGCTTTCTGCATCAGAAGTCCCCAAGAGTTAGCACAACTGAAAAATACGAACATATTACATTGTTTTTCTGCAAGCCTGATTATTCAGAATTCAAGGCACAAAAACGACTGTGAACTGATATTTACAAATGGAAATGTGCAATGATTAAGGACTGATGCAATCTCTAAAATGATTACTCTGAAAACCTACATACTAGAATTCTACAAAGTTAAAAAGTTACAACCTTGTGTGTGTGTGTGTGTGTGTGGGGGGGGGGGGGGTCGCATTAAAAAAAAAAAAAATGTTTTAACAAATGCCCATAACAATGTCAAAATTTCACACTCACTTGCACAACAGAACACAAAGTACATCTGTGTAAGCTGAACTTACTATAACAGAAGTTCAAATGATCACTGCTGCAGTAGCCTTAGCTATATGGGTTACATCCTGCCAAGGATAAAACAGCTGGGCAGCTTCCAAAGCTTCAGGGCACCTTCCACACACCCAAACTATTAAGCAGCTTGAGCTGACCTGACTAAAAGATAAGTGTGGGTGCAAAGCCCTTCACAGCTTTCCTGCCAGAAGAGAGAGGGAGGCTGAGCCCTGAAAGGGGAAATGTTAGGAACAACAAAAACTAAATCTCCACATCTTGGCATAAAAACGTACCAAAAAATGGGGAGGATGGAAGAAGGAAAAGGCTACTGCAGCAGTGATCATTCTAACATATACTGTTATGGTATGCACAACTTACACAATGGCACTATATTCTTCATATTGATCACTGCTGCAGTAGCCTTATCTATATGGTTAGATTACCACAGCTAACTATATTTGGGAGAAGGAAGGATAAGGGTCCAGGAGCCTCTGGAGAATGATCTTAGCAAAGCCCGATCTAGACCTAGAGAAGGAATCAAGCTTGCAGTGCTTTGTAAAAATGTAAGTACAGAGGATCATGCAGCAGCTTCTAGAATATTTCATGAATCTAACCCTTTTCAAGAAGCCAGATGAAGCCAAGGTCATGGCAGTGTGGATCTTGATCCTACCTGTAATAGTTTTGTTATGCTGAGTAGGAAAGATAATATTCTTAGACACCCATCTGGAAATAGTCTGTTTTGATACAGGTTGTCCTGTCGTCTTATCTTCATATGACACGAACAATTAGTCCAAAGATCTAAAGGATTTAGTTTGGTCAAGATAATACCAGAGTTGTTTGTGGACATTCTAAGTATGGAGTAACCTTTCTCCCTCATTTTTAGGTTCGTGAAAGAAACCAAGGAGATGAAGAGTTTGGCTAACTCAGATACCACTTTAGGCATAAAAGAAGAATAATTTTTCAAAGAAACCCTATCCCTATGGAAAATGAGGTAGGGCTGACTTACCAGAAGAGCTTGCAATGCGGACACCCTCTTGCAGAGGTCACAATAATCAGTACAACTGTTTCCATGTTAAGAACCTCAAGTCAACCAGATTAGCTGGTTCAAATAGAGCAGGTGTTAGCTTCTCTAATACAAAATTAAGATCCCAAGGATGGTCCACTGGTTTACTTGAAGGCGTCTTATGCAAAACCCCTTTCAAGAACATTTTGACATGAGAGTGCCTTGAAAAGGAGGCTTCATCAGCAGACATGATTAAATGGCCAATAAATGAAAAATAATAAAGAAAAAATAAAGGCCACAGGACTGCAGCTCAAATAAACACTATAAAACTAGACAACTACCACCTGTGAATGGGTGCTGGTTATGTTTTGGCACAAACTAGAAAACCTTTTCCATTTGCTCACATATGATTTTCTAGTAGCAGGCTTTCATCCCTCCATTAGTACCTTCTGCACTTTCTCAGACAACAGGTGCCTAAAAGGGATTAAGACTCTATCATCCAGGAAGTTAACTGAAGATGATTGATGTTTGGGTGTATCAAACACCCCTGTTTTTGTGTGAGTAGATTCATTCTGTGAAAGAAGGGAGAACATGGGCTAGAAGGGAGTCACCACAATAATCTTGGGAGATTCATTCTCAATCTTCAGAAGTACCATGGATATTAGTGGAAAGGCTGGAAAAGCATTTAGGAAAATTCCTATCCAAAGAAAATGCATCTGTCTTCTAGGCCTTCTTGCATGGAATCCTGTAACAGGATTTTGCCAGTTGATTGTTCAGAAAGGAGGCAAAGAGATCTACTTGAACTCCCCACAGACAGATCAAAAATCTTGGAAGACCCCTGATCTAATTTCCATTCATGAGAGTCTGTCCTGGTTCTGCTCAGCTTGTCTGGCACATAATTTTGCTCTGATGAAATGTAGAATCCCTGGAGAGTGAGGTTGTTCTGTGAAGCGATATCCCATGCTAATATGGTAATCTGCAAGAGGGTATAACCTGGATTCCCCTTGTCCATTGATGTACCACATCCGTTGGATTGTATGTAACAACTTGAAGATGTCCCAGGGACCAAAGATGGTTCAGATAGTTGACTGCCTTGATCAGGTCAAGCATCTCCGATATTTATGTGCTTGCATCTGTTCTTGGTGTCCCACACCCCCCTGCACTTTTAGCCCTCCTGAAACTGCTCCACAAGCAAATTCTGAAGTGTCTGTGGATACTGACTGCTTTGGAGGAGGAAGGGAGAAGGGGAGACCTACATTTATGAATATCTGTTGTCTCCACACAAACATTTTTCTTCTGAAAAATTGCAGTACTGGGGTCTGAAAAGACAAAAGGTGTTGATGCTGGGTCCAAAGAAATTTCAGATACCACTGTAGCTTACTCATGTGGAGTCTAGTCCTGAGAATCAGCTGCCATGAGACCCAAAATCCTGATGTATTCCTTTACAGTGACCAAAGTCTGAGTGGAAAATCTTAGAAAGAGGTCTAGACAAAGATCTGTTTTTTCCTGTGTAAGAAAAGCTCTTTGAACTGAAGTGTCTAGTTGACATCCCAAAAACACAATCCTGAGTGGAGTCAAAAAAGACTTTTGAATGTTCTGTTGAAATCTCAGTTTGTGCAAGAGATCTCTCACACAAGAGAGATTCCTGACAATTTGAAAAAGACTCTGCAAAGATAAGCAAGTTGTCTAAATATGGATACTCTGTAGCCTGCAATGAACTATAATTGGAGGTAGACATTTTGTGAACACTCCTGGTATAATGAATAGTCAAAAGGGTACAGCAGAGAACCGATGGTGTAATCCAGATGTACAAAACTTTAAGAGACACCTGCAGTCCAGATGAATAGGGATTTGATGATAAGCATGTTTAATGCTACCAGGAAACGTGAAAGAGGAAGAAGAGGAGAAAAGATGTGAAGTGACGTCATTTTGAATTTGGGCACTATAACACACAGGTTTAGGAAAGAATGATCCAGAACTGGTCTCTAAGCATTTTCTTTCTTTGGCACTAGGAGCATTTTTAAATAAAAACCCCTTTCCAACTTGGGAAGGAGAAACTGATTCTTACACACCTTGGGACAGCATTTGGTGAACAAGTGGAAAAAAAGAGGCTATCTGTACGATGAGGAATGACCCCCAGGAAAGGAAGAATTTCTTCCCACTCCAATCTGTAACCCTGATGAATGACTTTCATATCCCGTTTGTCTGAAACATTCTGTTGCCAAAAAGAAAAATGGAGCTGCAGACTTTCTGGAAGAGAAAAGGGTCCACAGTGGAAAGGGGTCACCAGGTCTCTTGAACAGTCATTCAGATTTGGACACTTGGTTTTGGAAGGTTTGCGACTTTTTAGAACTCCCTTGCCACTTTTTAAACATCTGCTTACCAGAGTTCTGTTGAGATTGTTCATTTTGTTTTTGCCAAAACTGGATGAGAAGAAAGAAAATACTTTGGACAACTTGGAAAAAGAGAGCTAAAAATTTTTAAAAAAGATTCCTTGGATCAGCTTGCCCCTTTCACTACATTGTGATCACATCTGCAGCAGAGGGGCTAAACACTAAATCTCTAAGTTCTGAAAATGCAAACAAGAAAACCTTCTTAAAACACTACTAATGGTTGTAGCCCTGGAAGAAGTATCAACAGTCATACATACTGCGAACAATTAGTGGCCTGTGCAGTAGAAGAAACTATGCTATTTAAAGCAGATTTTTCTTCACAACAAGAAACTGCAGATAAAATATTCCTTACTTTCATAATAAGTCAGTACAAGCTTTAACATAAGAGCCTGACAATTTAAAATTCTGAAAATCAAAGTTGCAGAACTACTGGAATTATCACTTTTGCTAATAAATTATCAAGTTCTGATGTCATAAGAGTAAACTAGTGATGAACTGGATATTTAAGGAGTTTGTCACATGAGTGTGTATGTATTACTCGCACACAGACACATTGAAGAAAAAGGGCATAAAATAGAGCGGTCTAAGGACTATGCAGTACAGGAATTTATTACCTGAAAGGCAAAGCAAAAACAGTGTCCTTTTTTCCATTTTTCACAAACCACCAAAAAGGTTCCCTTCCTGAACCCAATCAGCATGTTTGACCCTACTATGATGAGAGAGCTAGGTCCATTCATTCTCCAGTCAGGCTGACAGCCTGATGACCCATTCACTCCTTGGCCAGGACAAGCTTGTTCATTCTTCTTGAAAGAGAGCATCAGGTTTGAGGGATGTTGTCAGTCTACTTATATAGACTACCTCCTCTTAATGGTCTACCCCATCATGTGGCGACTGTGACACAGCAATACTTGCTACCTTGGAGGACACACATGTGGCTAGCACACATGGCTAACCTCTTAGTTTCACTGGTAACACATTATCTCACCAGCCATTATGATGCAACTAACTCCTATACTTCTACTGAGGTAAGAAAATACATTAAACCACCCCCTCCCCACAACAGGCAAGCCAACAAAATGACATTCAGTCTCGCATTCTACCCAGTTCTTCCAGATTCCCTGGTTTCTACTCAAACAATGACCAACTGAGGCGTAGTCAGGAGCTTTAGCGCCTGGGCTGCAAAGCAGCATCTTAAATATGTGCGTCAGTATGCACTTTTGAAAACTAATTTTTTTAGACATTCAAAATTGCAAAATTATGTTTTTTTGTTGGCAAGCATCTTAAGTTTTGACATCAAAAACATACTAAACAAGATACTGATATTTACTGACCTTGTTATCCAGAAAAAAGAAAAAGCTACGTCTTACCATAAGGTTCCATCTGTATTGTCGATCTTCATCTATTCTTGACTGATGGGTTATGGTTCCGACCCTCAGAACCGATCTAGCCATTATATAGCTCACGACAGCCAAAAAAAATGTTGAGCTAATAGTCTACCCATAATCCTACTCTCTACATTACCCCAGATCGAGTTTGCAGAATTATAGAGCAATGGAAGGAAACTAATCCCAAATGAGGAAACCATGTCCAAGGAGTGTCCTAACAGAAGAGCCAGGACAACAGATCGCTTCACCAGGAATCCATAAGGGGAAGGAGGGAGGGATGCCAATAGTTGATGAAGATTGACAACATAGGTGGAACATTATGGTAAAACATAACTTCTTTACCTGATGTTGTCTATATTCATCTATTCTTGACTGATGGGACAGAGTCCGCAGCTACTTTAGATCCTGGGTGGCTGTATGGAAGGATATTCCGGAGACCCATAGAACCAAAGGCGTCTCTTCCCCTGGAGACCAGATCCAATTTGTAATAAGTAATAAAGGTATGCGGAGTAGCACATGTTACGGCTGTGCATATTTCACTCATGAAAGCTTTAGATTGGAAGATAGCTGAGATAGCCATAATGCTGCTCAATGCCAGAAGTCTCAACCTCAAGATGCACGCACTCGAGGCCCTTCTCAGTATGGAGAACATCGATGTCTGTGCTGTGACAGAAACCTGGTTCAAGGCTCCTGAGAGCACCCCAGCACTATCAGGTTTTACCTCATATCATGCCCGCCCCAAAACCCGGACAATACCAAGAAAGGAGGAGGGGTATCCATATTCATCAAGGACACCCACACCTCAAGATTGGTGGCATTGCACGATGCATCGGAAACCATCCAGGTGCAATTAACCATAGGCAAGACTGCTCTGCAATTTGTAGCATGTTACAGGCCACCCTCGCAAACTCAGGAACCTCATATGGCCTTCCTGAAAACACTGGAGCGGATTAAATGTATCTCCGAACACCATCATACTAGGTGACTTCAACTACCCTAATATAGACTGGGAACACTACTCAAGCCCAAACACTCTAGCCCAAAAGTTCCTGGAATACATAAACTCAAATGCCATGGAACAACTAGTCACCATCCCCACAAGAGGAGAAAACATACTTGATCTCATCATCACGAACATGGGAGCACAATGTTCAACGCTGGAAGTATACCCCTCACTGGTGAGATCTGATCACAAACTAATCTCGCTGGAGGTCCTCATCCCGCCCCACCCGAAATGAAAAGACCACAGTAAAGAACTTCTCGAAGCCGACTTCACACTTCAAAAGACTAGTGTGGTCTCCTTTAAGGCCCTGAGCCGGCGGTTAACATTACTCAAACCGCTGAATCACTTACAAATGCCTTCTACCAGCACCTGCAGGGCTGCATGGATCAGGCAATCCCAAGCAAAACAAAGACTCTTTGTACCAAAGGCAATCGTCCAGTCTGGTGGACCCCAGCCATAAACAAACTCTACAACAAAAGGAGAAAGCTACTACAAGATAGAGCAAAATCCTTAAAAGGTAAGACACCGCTGATCACTATAAGTAAAAGCTAAGAGCTCTCATAAAATCATCCAAAGCTAATTTTGAGAAAAAATAGCTAAGGACTCTAAAGACAACCATAAGGCATTCTTTAGCTATGTCAGAAACCTAGGAGGAAACTCCCAGATATGCTCAGAATTAGTTCAAAATGATGTGAAGATTACTGATCCTACAGACATTGCCAACATACTGGCTGACAGGTTCAGTGCAAACTTCTCCCCTCTCCCCCTAAAGGAGAGATATCTATACCAAATGATTGTAGCCCCCCAAACATCTCTAACGCCCAGGTGAGAACTGCTCTCTCCAAGGCAAAGAACACAACATCCATGGGACCTGATGGTGTCCCCGGCTGTGTGCTCCATGAACTCAACGAGGAATTAAACCCACAGTTAGGACAGCTGTTTAATCTTAGTCTCACCTCCGGATACGTACCTAGGGAGTGGCGCACAGTGACTGTGGTCCCACTCCACAAAGGCGGTGCCTCCACCGACCCTGGAAATTACCGTCCCATTAGCTTGACAAGCCTTATCTGCAAAGCCATGGAGAGGATCATAATGGATCTCATAAATAAAGACATAGGGAACTTGCAGACTTTGGATCCAACCCAGTTTGGCTTTGTCAAAGGCAGATCATGCCTTTTAAACTTGATTGACTTTTTCGAAACAGTCACCAAGGCCATTGACGAGGGAAAGGCAGTCCATACAGCCTACCTAGACCTGGCGAAGGCTTTTGATACAATACCTCACTCGGGTATCATTGAAAAACTCATCAACTTAAATGTAAACCCATACATTACAAGATGGGTTGCAAACTGGCTGAGTGACAGAACCCACAGGGTCAGAGTTGCTGGCGCCATGTCAGACTCAAAGCCTGTCACAAGTGGTGTCCCACAGGGCTCAGTCCTGGCCCACTCTTGTTTGGCATCTACTTTTCTGAAGTACAAGCAAACACAGGAGGGTTATGGCTGACAAAGTTTGCAGATGACTGCAAACTGGGCGCCGTAGTTGAAAACACATCCAACACAGATATCCTTCAGAAGGGTCTCACAGAAACGGATAACTGGTGCCAGAGCCATGGCCTAAAGTTAAATGCCAAGAAATGCATAGTCATACCCTTCGGGAAAAATAAGGTTACCCTTAGCTACCATATAGGTGGCAATCCCCTGAACACAGAAGAAGTTATTAGGGACCTGGGAACCCAGGTTGACAGTAGCCTTTCATTCGACACTCATATTGCTAAAGTAGTTAGGAAGACCTTCTACACTGCCCACCTTATGAAGGGATTCACATCTAGATCAAGGGAAGTCATAGTCTCCCTATACTCATCACTCATCAGACCAATGATCGAGTACAATGCCCCATTCGGAATGTATCTGACCCGACACTTGCAGCAGCTGGACAGGCCACAAAAGTTCCTCACCAAAAGGATAAAGGGTCTCAAAAATCTGTCTTATGCTGCCCGACTGAAAGAACTCCAGTTATATTCCGTTGCTTACCGCTTGCTCAGAGGTGACCTATGCCTGACATACAAGGCCATGTCAAACCCAGATTTGATGAACATGCTTCATCTCAAAAAATCTAGATCCCTCAGAGCCACAAGGGCGGGAGACTTAAACCTCGACACGGTTATTAATAGGACGTGCTGGAGGGATAGATTCATCACCCAAAGACTCCCTATGCTGTGGAACAAAATCCCGGTTTATGTGAGGCAGAGCACCTCGCTGGCCTTGTTCAAGAGGAATCTTGACCAATGGATGGGAGATCGCAGATACACCCCAGGGGTTACCTCAGTGTCACTGCTCGACAGAGGCACAGCAAAATAATGGGCATAGTTTCTCCAAACTAAAGGGGTGGCGTAAGCCACAAAACTATGGGCTAGGCTTATAAATGCCCTCGGGCAGATAGCCTAGTATGAACCTATGAACCTATGAATCTAGTGGAATGTGCCTTAACCGGAACTGGAAGCTTTAGATTCTTTTTTGTTATAAATGAAAGCAATACAGTCTCTTAACCACTTTGCAAAGGTAACCTTAGCGACAGATTTCGCTAAGGCTGTGCCAGAGAAGGAGACAAAATAATTGTTCTGATCTCCTAAATGCTTTAATTCTGTTGAGACAGAAATGTAATTGTCTGTAAACATCTAATAGGTGTAAGCAATATTCACCTTTATTAGAAAAATTTGGAAAGAAGACAGGTATGTCTATAGCCTGAATAATGTTCGACTCTAAGACCACCTTTGGAAGAAAGGATGGATTTGTCCCGAGTGTAACTCTATCCTTATGGAAAATTAAGTAAGGGGGTTTTGAACATAAGGCTTGCAATTCAGAAACTCATCTTGCAGAGATGATAGATTTAAGTAAAAGCATTTTCCAAGAGAGGAACTTCAAGCCACAAGTAGCTGCTGATTCAAAGGGGGGGGGGACTACTAGTGACTGTGGCTGCAAAACAATAGTCAGGGCCCAAGGTAGGACAGGATCTTTAAATGGGGGCTTTAAATGGATAGTTCCCATCAGGAAGACCTTAACAAAGTCTGTGAGAAATTAAGGGAAGATCTCCACAGCCATTATGAAAGTTAAATATGGCTGCTAGAATGACCTTAACAGTAGAAGTGAAAGCTCTCCTACCAAAAAGGATGGCCAAAAATGCTAAAACTTTTTCCACTGGGGCTGAAGAGAGATTGAGATCATTATTGCAAGCCCAGATTGAAAATCTCTTCCATTTATAGAGGTAGAGATTCCTGGTGGATGGTTTATGGGATGCCAGTAAAATTTGTTGTACTGGAGATAGAATACTATTAAGCCTGGTGGCTAACAGAATTGTGGGAACCAAGCAGTTAGCTTGAGCCTTTGAAGACTGGGAGGCACCAGTCCCAAAGAGTGAGACAGAGCGTCCTGAACTGGGTTCAGAATCCATGGATGGCAAACAAGATGAGGCCACAGGAAGGGAAACCAAATTTGTCAAGACCATAAGGGTGCAATGAGGATTAGTTTACTTCTCAAACTGGCTGCTTTTTTGAGGAAAAAAGAGATCAGAGGGAAAGGGGGAAAGGCATATAGGAGACTTGGGGGCCAATTGAGGAGAACAGCGTCTCTCGAGGACTCACCCTGAGGGGGGATTATGGCAAAATAGCTTATGCACTTGTTTTGGGGTGAAGCAAAAAGGTTGCAGGAAGGCTAGCCCATGCGATAAAAGATCTTCTTCACTATCTTGGGATTGACAGACCACTCATGAGGCATTAGAATATATCTGCTTAGTTTGTCTGCTACCACATTTGAACTCCCCGGGATGTGCATTGCTATCAGAAAGTGGTTGGAGGCAATTTCCCATTGACACAATCGGAGGGCTTCTCAACACAGGGGATAGGATTTGGTTCCCCCTTGATTGTTGATGTACCAGACTACGGACATGCGGTCTGATTGAATTGCAATTGCTCCCTGAGGTAAGGCAGAGTGAAATGCTTACAACGCTAGTAGCACCGCCCTTAGCTCCAGAATGTTGATATACAGATTGGCCTCTATCGGGGATCAAGTGCCTTGGACTGTCTTTCCAAGATAATGGTCCCCCCACCCCATTTGGGAGGCATCTGTGGTCACTATGGCTTTGGGTTGAGAAGGGACAAAGGCGCATGCAAAAGAATTTGTTCGGATTCCATCCACCAGGATAGGTCCTTTTTGCAGGGACTTGTGATGAGTATGGGGTGGTTCATCGAGTTAGAATAGACCACTGATTCACAAGAAACCATTGCAGTAATCTCATGTGAAATCTTGCTAATGGGACCAGAGTGATCGCCACTGCCATGGTCCCTAATGCTTGAAGCACTAGCAGGGTTGGTACTTTGTTTGGGCACAGGAGAGAATGATGTCTTATTTTCTTTAGCCTATGGGGAGGTAGACAGGCCACACAAGAGAGAGTGTTGAGATGTTCTCCGATAAATTCCATATCTTGAGAGGGCGTCAGTTGAGATTTTGTACAGCTGACCATGATGCCTAGCTGCAGAACAACTGCAGGGTGAATTTTGTCACCTGAAGCAGTAGATGTCTGGTGGAAGCAGTGATGACCCAGTCATCTAGATATGGAAACACCCAGAATCTGTGCAGTCGCAAGTGAGCTACTATTGCTGTCATATATTTGGTGAACACCCTGGGGGGGGGGGGGCTGTGGTGAGACCAAAGGGCAGCACCCCGAACTGATGGTGACTGGCTCCTAGCCTGAAGCAGAGGAACCTTTTTGAGTATTTGTCCATTTTTATTTGGTAATACGCATCTTGAAGGTCTATAGAGCACATCCAATCGTTTTCCTCTTGAAAGAGAAGTACTGACTGAACCGTGACCATCTGGAATTTGGACTGTTGAACAAATTTGTTTAGAATAGTGAGATCCAGAATTGGTCTCCAGTCCCCTGTCTTTTTTGGCACTAAAAAGAACCTAGAGTAACATCTGGATCCATTTGGTCTGGTGGGACTTCTTGGATAATTTGTTTTTTCTAGCAGCTTTTGTATTTCTAAGGGTGCTTGATCCCTCTGACTGGGTGGAACATCAGAGAGTCTTATTTGAGTTCTTGGATAAAGAATGAAGGGGATTAAGTAACCTCTGGAAATAATTCTTAGCACCCAGGCATCTGTGGTTACTTGTCACCAGACTGTTGGGTGCAAAGAAAATCTTCCCCTGACTGCAATCAGAGGAAAGCAATCAGGCCTCCTTTCAGGACCAATGATAGGGTTGGCCAGAGAAGGAAGCCCTTGAACCCTGGTTCTCTGGGCCATCTCTGTCTCTAGGATGGAGTCTTCCATTGGAACTCCCCCCTCTGCCCTGAGGGGAGTCCATACCACACGTGTCCTGGAAAGGGCTCTGGGACTTCTTGAACAACATCTTCCCACTCCTCTGACTCACATACACATCTGTCATGACCATCCAAGTTCGGCATTTTTCTGCCGCAGTCTTGGCACCGTTTAAAACCAGTGGTCAGTTTTGATTCATCTGCCATTATAACCAGAAAGGGCAAAAGATCAAGAAAGAGAAAGTTGGGAAACATACAGTCCATTATAAAATAGAGAAGAATTCTACCAACGATGGCAGGTGAGATTACTCAATGGTAAAGGGAAGAGAAGAGAGTGGAAACTACGAACTATGGTAGGCAAGAAGTACCAAAGGGTACAGGTTAAAGAAAACGAACACTCTCATGAAAGAAAAAAGGGTAGACAATGTTCAGATATTACTATGTAGGTTAAGGAAGATGAAAAAAGTTAGAAAATTTGAATAAAACTACTAAAATATACTTAGCTGTGAAAGAGTCGGCTGACACTTCTTTTCTATAAAAGCAGCAAACAACATCTGGGGTAATGTAGAGAGGGGCATTATGGGTAGACTATTAGCCCTAGAGTTTTTTTGGCTGTCACGAGCTATGTAACAGCCGGATCTGTTCCTAGGGTTGGAACCGTAACCCATCATTCAAGAATAGATGAAGACTGACATTAGATGAAAAGTTATGTATTCATCATAACTATGCATCCGTACTGTTCATTTTCATTCTTCCTCAATGAATGGGTTCGGGTCCAGTTCTCAGATTTGACTCGGCCACTTTCTTTAGATTCTAGAATCTGACTCTCGTGCTCCTCCCTTACTCATAATGCCCCTGACCACTGTATTACCTCAGATAGAGTTTGCTGCTATTACACACTATCACAACAAGGTATCTCAACATAGCTTTGACAGAAAAGTGATAGTTCCTGTTTGAGCTCCTGTTATTTCAGCTAAGGTTTATAGCAACAATTCCATTGGGTCTCTCCCAAAGACATGGATGGGGGAAGGTGGGAGGGAAGTTGAAGAAGAATGAAAATGGACAACACAGATGCACAGTTATGGTGAGTACATAACTTTTACATCCAATGTTGTATATCCAATATTGCCATTTTCATTCATTCATTCCTCAACAAATGGGACAGAGTCCCCAGCTACAGTTACCTCGGGTGGCCCTCATGGAAGGATGTTCTGGAGAACTAAATGCTGCTATGTTTCTGTAGATGATATCCAATTTGTAATGAGAAATAAAGTTATGAGCATTAGACCATGTGAGAGCTTCACAAATGTCATCAATGGAGTCTCTAGTCCAAAAGGCAGCTGAAGTAGCCATCGACCTAACTGAGTGAGCTTTTGGTTGTCTTGGCAAAGTTAAGCCTCTCAAGGAATAAACACAGGAAATACAATCTGTTATCCATATGGCTAGTGTTACTTTTGAGACTGGTCTTCCCATCCTATTATTTGAAAGGGATACAAAATTTATCAGTTTTTGTAAATTCCTTAGTACTGTGAAGGTAAAAGCGAATTTGCCTATGGACATCTAAAAGATGAAGGGTACATTCTCCTTTATTGTCAAAGTTGGGAAAGAAAACAGGTAAATTGATCACTTGACTGATGTTTGATTCAGAGGCCACTTTTTTTTTTTTTGTAAATATTTTTATTCATTTCCAAAAACAAGAAAACATGAATGCTTGTTATTTGACAGTGAAGTATTTACAAATTATTTAAAAAGGTTGGTTAAAACCTCTAAACAGATATCAAACATTAAAACCAAAATAAAGTATTTACAAGGGTGTCTATTGTTGGCATATAATTGACTTTCTATACAATTGTTTACTGATTATAATCTGCTACAGTCATTACTCTCCAGTATTTCGGTTACTTTGTGCCATGCTATATATAATGATGCAGTTCTTTCAGTTCTTCCTTTAATAGTGTTCATTTCCAATTGCGATGCTGCTGACACCATATTCATGAATTGCTTAAAAGTTGGAGAAGCTTTGCATTTCCGGTTTGATGTAATGTTCTTCATTGCAATGGCTAGGAGAGTCCACAAGATTACATATTTTGTTCTTGGTACACAGTCAGGTACAGGTGCATTAAACAAAATAATACATTTGGAAATCTGGAATTTGTCATTGAATACCATTTGCAGAAAATAATTTATTTTATCCCAATATGGTTTAACAAAATGGCATTCGTAGAACACATGTTGCCAGACTGCTTTTATTGATAAATCACATCTCCAGCAGCCAATATTTTTCTTAAACATAAGTTCCATTTTATGAGGGGTTACATAAGATCTGTGTATGAATTGCCATGTAAAGAGTCTCCAATGTAGTGAAAGTGATGTCTGCTTTGGAGAGAGAAGAATTAATTTTTTGTCTCTGTCATTTGGCACATGTCCATTAATTGATCTATAATAATTCCATATTTTGTCATTATTATAAGTTTTTATTTTTTTATTTGTTTTATAAATAGATAAGTATCCCTTTCCAGTAATGGGTTGATTCATTAGTAATATTATATGTTCTATAAGATTAGAAACATTCTGTCTTATTGATGGTTGCATTGTTTCTTGTTTGCTTAATATATACTGTCTTAATTCTTGTACATGTAGCCATGAACTATTTTCCATATTTAATTTCTGTTTAATTTGGTCTATTGTCAGAAGTTTTCCAGAGTTTACCAATTGATGCCAATATATTAATCCCTTTTCTTTAAGCATGTTGACTACTTCTATATCAAATGTTATTATATTACCTTGTGTGTACGCTACTGGATATAATAAAAATGACCATGCTTTAATATCAGGATTGCTATTAATAAGATTTTGGAAAATTTTTAATGTACAAGTAATGTATTTGGAACTTATATTTTTATACTTATGTATCATCATATATTCCTTCATCAGCCATAGAAAATTGTTTGGTATGAAATCGGTATACTTATTTGCTACTACAAATCCTGATTTTAACCAGATTCTCTCATGAACTAGCTTCCATTTTGATGTACATTTTGTATTTAGCCATAATGATATTGTTTTAATAACAGATGACTGCAAATATACTTCTATGTCTGGTAAACCTATGCCACCCATATCCCAATCATCTAGATGATATTTCATAGCTATCCTTGGTTTTTTTGGATACCATAGGAATATTTCCATTAAATCATTTAATTGTTTTAGGTGTGATTTAGCAGGTGGCAAATAACAAGCTTGTATAAGATAAAGAATTTTTGGAAATATGATCATTTTAATTATATAGAGCCTTTCTTCCATTGAAAAGAAGAACTTATTCCATCTTTGTATTAGATTTTTATTATTATTTAAGGTCTCTTATTTGTTTCAATTGTAGTATCTAGGTTGTTAGTTATTATAATTCCCAAGTATTTAATTGTATTATCGGTGGGGATATATTTATGGTATTTTTTATTAGTATTTATAAGCAATACATTTGTTTTGTTCTCATTAAATTTAAGACTCGAAACATTTTGAAAGTTTTGAATTGAGTCCCATAATGCTTTTAAAGAGCTATTATTGTTCTTTAAGGTAATTAAAATATCATCAGCAAAAAGTTGAAATTTAAGCTCTAGGCTGTTGTCTAATTGTATTCCTTCAATATTTTTATCCATACGTATATTATTTGCTAAGGGTTCAATGACTAGCACAAACAATAACGGAGAAAGAGGGCAGCCTTGTTTTGTGCCCTTTATTTTAATAGATTTAGACAGACAAGATCCCAGTTTTATATAAGCCAATGATTTTTCATATAATTATTTTCTTAACAAGGTGAAGTTGTTTGAGAAGCCATATTCTTCTAAAACTAACCATAAATAATCCCAGTTCACTGAATCAAATGCGCTATTTATGTCTAAACTAATAACATTCATTTTGGTTTTTGTGACATTTATATAATCAGTTAAGGAAAGAATTATTTTGATGTTGTCATAAGTGTTCCTATCTTTTATAAAACCTGTTTGATCCTCCTCTATCAAAAATGGTAGTAATTGTTTTATTCGAGCAGCATGTATTGCCATAAAAATTTTATAATAAGAAGTTATGTACCTACCATAACGTTCCATGTTAGTTGTCTTCTCTCGCCTTCTTTCTTGCTTGATGGGTTCGGAGCCGATCCTCGGCTCCGACTCGGCACTTGCTTTAGCTCGAGAACTCCTTTTACCAGCTCGAGGCAGCCCCATATCCCATGATGCAAGGCAGTAAGTACCCAGATCTCGTTTGTTGACAAAGGGCAATAACACCAAGCATAAAATACTTCCCAAAGGAAGAAGAAACTTACAGATGGAAAAAGGACCAGGTCTGAATGGTCTTTAGCATAATAGTTTCTTATACAAGGTCTGTCCAGGCCAGGGGGAAGGAGGGAGGGTCAAGAAAGAAGGCGAGAAGACAACTAACATGGAACGCTATGGTAGGTACATAACTTCTTAATGTTAAGTTGTCAATCTCGCCTTCATTCTTGCTTGATGGGACCGTCCTAGCACCTCTATCCTGGGTGGCTCAATGGAACAAACTCTTGAGGACTGTAGAGCCAAAACTGGCTCTGTCCCTGGAGGCCAAGTCCAATTTGTAATGGGAAACAAAAGTGTGAGGAGTGGCCCAAGTGGCGCTGCACAAATAGTGTCCAAAGGCAGTCTAGCTTGAAAGGCTGTAGAAGTAGCTAAACTCCTAGTTGAATGTGCTTTAGGTTTTGAGCACAGCTGTTTTCCCCTGATCGTATAAATTTCAGTGATGACCGAAGAAAGCCATCTGGACAAAGTCACTTTAGAAACAGGAAGGCCTTTTTTATTATCCGCATAGGAAACAAAAAGTTGATCAGATTTTCTAAATTTTTTGTTCTGTCCAAATAATATCTAAGCTGACGGTGGCCCCCAAGATAATGTAGCTTTTGTTCAGCTCTATCTGAATTGTTAAGAAAAAATACAGGGAGATCAATGGATTGATTCAGATTGTTTTTTGAAGCGACCTTAGGTAAAAAGGATGGATTAGTTCTCAAAGATACTCTGTCTTTGTGAAAAATCAAATAGGGGTCGAACCGAAGAGCATGAAGTTCAGACACCCTCCTGGCAGATGTAATAGCCACTAGGAATAACGCTTTCCAAGAAAGATATTTCAGGGAACAAGAAACAGCTGGCTCGAAGGGGGGAAGAATCAAGGATGTCAGCACTAAATTTAGATCCCACTGAGGAGGAGGATTCCTGATTGGAGGCTTTAGTAGGAAAATTCCTTTCAAGAAGGCCCTGCAGAGCCTATGGGACATAATATTATGATCTGCTATCCCGACATGAAAATTAGAAATAGCAGCCAACTGAACTCTGACTGTGGAAGAAGAGGAGCCTGCATGAAAAATCTCTGCTAAGAAGTCCAGAACTGCCTGAACAGGGGCAGTAAAAGGATCAATATTTTGGGCCTTAGCCCAATAAGAGAAACGTTCCATTTGCTTGTGTAAATCCTCCTGGTAGAGGATTTTAGTGAAGTTACTATGATATCTCTAACTGGGTTAGAGATCAAAGGAAGCCTGGCTAAGGAAGGAAGTGGAGCAACCATGCTGTGAGGTTGAGAGAAGGGATTGACCGGTGCAGCTGACCGGATTGGTGAATCAGTAGATCTGGCACTGGGTCCAGATGCCACGGCTGCACCAAAAGGTGATGATGGAGGAACGGGAACCAAACTTGTCGAGGCCAGTAAGGGGCAATGAGAATCAATTTGGCTCTCAAAACGGTAGCTTTCTGGATCACCTGAGGGATCAGAGGAAATGGAGGGAAGGCGTAAAGAAGTCCCTGGGGCCAATCCTGGGTCAGAGCGTCTCTGGGGGGATGGCCTGATAGAGGGAAGAGGCTGAAGAAGTCTGGACATTTGCTGTTTTGGGGAGTAGCAAAAAGATCGCAACATGGACGACCCCATTCCAGAAAAATCTCTTCCGCTATGGATTGCTTGAGAGACCACTCGTGAGGCATGAGAATAGCTCTGCTCAATCTGTCCGCTATAATGTTGGTTTTCCCAGGGATATGCGTTGCTACCAGAAACCGATGAGAGGAGATCGCCCATTGCCATAGTCTGAGCGCTTCTCGACACAAGGGGTAGGACTTGGTTCCGCCCTGTTTGTTGATATACCAAACTACAGACATGTTGTCTGTGTGGACTGCAATTGTCCCTACGGGAAGAAAGTCGTTGAGGGCTTGCAACGTTAAAAGCACTGCTCTCATCTCCAGGACATTTATGTGCAGATGGTACTCGAACGGTTGCCACGTCCCATGAACCATCCTGCCCTGATAATGACCCCCCCCACCCGATCAGGGAGGCATCCGTGGTGACAGTGGCTATCGGGGACGGAGGTACAAAGCACCTGCCTTGGTGAACCTGAGACGATGTGATCCACCAAGCAAGATGTTCTTTGCATGTTTGTGTCACCAGAATCTGGTGACGCATTGGGAGTTGCTGGAATGACCACTGTGTGAACAGCATCCACTGAAGGAGGCGCATGTAGAATCGAGCCAGGGGAAGAAGAGTAATGGCCGCAGCCATGAGACCTAATACCTTTAGAACCATTCTGGCCTGTACTTTCTTGCTGGCCAGAATGATCCTGACATGAGTCTGAATGTCTGAAACTCTTTGTTCTGTAAGGGTAGCTGACATCCGAACAGTGTTTAAGTTTGCTCCTATGAAGGTAATAGACTGGCAGGGCGATAAGGATGACGTTTCGAAGTTGACTGAGATGCCCAAATGAGAACAAAGGTCTATTGTGTAATCCCTGGCTTGTATAAGCTGATGCCTGGTGGTGGCTGACAGGAGCCAGTCGTCGAGATACGGAAACACCTGGAATCCTTGACGTCTCAGGTGAGCCGTGACCACTGCCATGCATTTGGTGAACACTCTGGGGGCTGTAGTGAGACCAAAGGGCAGGGCTCTGAACTGGAAATGACTGGACCCCAGCCGAAGCGGAGAAATCTCCTGGAGCGTCTGTGAATTTTGATGTGATAGTACGCATCCTGAAGATCTATTGAGCACATCCAGTTGTCCTTCTGTAAGAAGGGCAGAATTGACTGAAGAGTGACCATTCGAATCTTGTCTTCCTGACAGACTTGTTGAGTCTGCTGAGATCCAATATTGGTCTCCAGTCTCCCGTCTTTTGGGGACCAAAAGAACCTTGAGTAGATTCCGGCTCTGAATGGTCTATTGTAACTGGCTGAATGGCTCTTTTGCAGTAGTTTTGATTTCTAACTCTGCAATGTCCCTTAGACCGGTGGTACATCTGGAAGGGAACTTGAGGGAAGGGACTTTCCTCGAAAGGAATTATGTAACCCTTGGATATGATCGACTGTACCCATCTGTCTTGAGTGAGGGAATGCCAGGCTTCTGGGTACAGTGATAATCTTCCCCCGACTGCCTCCAAGGAGGGACAGCCGGGCAACACCTCAGGGATGCTGAAAAGGCTTCTCAGGAAGAGACTCCCTGTTGCCCTGGTTCTTGGGACCCCCTCTGCCTCTAGAGCGGCGTCTGTTGTTGTTACCCCCTCTGCCTCTAGGGGTAAACTGACCACGTGAATCCGGCGTGACTCCTTGGGATTTACGGAACCACATCTTCTCACCCTTCTGTCCTTTGGGATAAGGCCTAGAAGGGGTGGAAAAACGGACTCCAACAGCAGAAAGAGTCTTGCCGTCCTGCTCACACCTGGTCAAGGTCTCCTTCACCTGAGGGCCAAACAAAGCTGACCCATCAAAGGGAGAATTTGTGAAGGACGCCTTAAAGGGATCCGCAAAATCACATAGCCGCATCCAGGCTTGGCGTCTAAGAGCCACACCTGTGCCTGCGGCTCTACTTGCTCCATCCGCAGCATAAGATATTAGCCGCATGGAGGAGTTAGCAATGGAATTGAGGGTTCCTAGCTGCGAAGCAATCTTTTCTTGAGCCCCTGCAGCTGTAGGATCCTGAACTACTTCTCCCAGCTCCTTCAGGATATCTCTCTGGAGTCTGGTGAAGTGACAAAGATAATTCAGCGAACGCATAGCAAAGGTCGCTGAGGAAAACATCCGCTTGCCGTACCTATCCATGGTCCTAGAGTCCTTATTAGGAGGATGGACGGCACGGAAGGATCTGCAAGTTCCTTTTGGTGGCCGCAGCCACCACCATGGCATCAGCGGGACACCCTTGGTAAGGAATTGTTTGTCACTAGGGGCAGTGATAAATTTAGAAGGCCTCCTAGGGACTGGCTCTACAGAGTCAGGAGCTGTCCACGCCTTCGTGCAATAACCTGCATAAGGGGTCGAAGGCGGAGACACCCAGGAGGTGGAGGGCCGAGATCCAAACGCCTCTAGGTATACTGACTCATCCTCAGAGGGATTGTTGGTGGGCCAGTTTCCTCTGTTTTAGAAGTTCTAGGATGTCTGAAAAGGAGACATCCTCAGAGGGGATCTAGGGGATCCCTCTGACTCATCAAAGTCAGTATCCGACGTGACAGACTCGGGAGTCTACATGCTTCCTCTTACAAGTCCTCTTCCTAGGAGGATCTCCCGAAACATCAGGAGAATCCTCGGAAGAGGGGAAATTCCCAATGGGGAAACCTGAGGCGGAGGATCTCTGGGTCCTGTAGCAAGAGAAGTGGCAGAGATGTCAACAGGTACAATAGAGGGAGGAGCTACGGAAGAGACTGCTGACTGATACCAGTGGCCAGTACACTCTTCATCACCTCGAATGCTCCCCTCCCAGGCAGGTCCGAGAGAACCCGCTCCAAGAGCTAGGAACTCCAGGGACCACCGAAGGGAAGTCTCCGAGGCAGATGTCGGAGCCGAGCTCACCAAGGCCGAGGCTCCAAGGGGAAGAGCGGGTTCGACAAGGGTCCGATGCCACTCACCCCTCGGAGGAGACCATGGAAGCCCGACCACGAATCCCTCTAAGGAAGAGGAGATAAGAGTAGAGGCTGAAGGAACAGAAGGGGTATCCGTCCTCCAGCCGTAGCAGTAACCATGCCCGAAGACTCCAACTCCAAGCTCTGGGGTAGAGTTGAAGGAGGAACTGTAACGGGGTGTGGACCAACAGTCGTCTGCTGAGACGGACTGTGAAGCATTTGGGCCAGTACCTGTGACTTGAGCAATCTGCTGACCACTCTCTAGGTCATGGTCAGACAACCTGGATGACCTTGAAGATCGGCTCCGATGGCTCCGTTCCGACAGAAGAGGTGAAGCCGGAGCCGAAAGTATCGGCTCCAAGGAAGGAGACCTCGACCTCTTCCTGGAATGAGCCATCGGAGCCGATACTACGGATCCTGTCGGGGCCGACTTCGGAGCCGACAGAACGTCGATGTATCGGCTCCAGCCGGCCGATACAGCCACAAAAGTACCGGTGTCGGAGCCGATCGGAGCCGACACCGATGCCTGTGCCACATGGGTGTCGGAGCCGATCGGAGCCGACATCGGTGGACAATACAGTTTCGCACCGATAGCCATCGGTGCCGAAGGCTTAGTCAAGCCAGAATCGGCTCCAGCCGAGCCGATCTCGACTCATGCAGTCGGAGCCGAGGCCGCAGGCTTAGAAACAGAAGCCTGGGCCTTGGAAACTCTTGCTGGTTTCGGTGGAGCCGACTTAGCCGGAGAGCCCTCCGGCTTAAGAAGGCCCCTAAGAACCAGTTTGTTATGTCTCTCCTGCAGGACTCTCTGGCTGAAGGAGTGACAAATAGCACAGGAGTCCTGCAGGTGAAGAGGGCCCAGACAATACAGGCAAGAAGTGTGACCGTCTGTCAGAGACATTTTCTGACAGCACGAGTCACACTTCTTAAAACCTGAAACCCTCTCCTTTGACATGGTGCCGACACACAAAACACACACACCAGTCAAAAAATAAATTAAATTACACAAAATACCAAAAGGTATTCTATAAAAAACACCAACACACACACCCTAACAGGGGGGGGATGGGATAGGGATAACTAAGAACAAATTAAAAAAGACAGGGAATTTCTGTCAGCAAGGGGTAGAAATTAAATTTAAACTATCAAAAAATTAGTTTTTGACAAAAAGGGGCTTGAAAATCACAAAGTGAAACAACTTACCAGGAGCTGGTAAAAAGAAGACCTCCCAAGCGAAGCGGCAAACGAGATCTGGGTACTTACTGCCTTGCATCATGGGATATGGGGCTGCCTCGAGCTGGTAAAAGGAGTTCTCGAGCTAAAGCAAGTGCCGAGTCGGAGCCGAGGATCGGCTCCGAACCCATCAAGCAAGAATGAAGGCGAGATTGACAACTTAACATTCTATATTAAGAAGTGAAATGGGTCTGTATGATGTTCACTGGGATCTTTACTTTGTTTCAGAACTGGTGATATTAATGTGTACTTCCAAGAAGGAGGGATGTGTTTACCATTTTTAACTGATGTAAAGACATTCAATAACAACAGCAAAGCCTCATTAGATAGTAATTTAAACATTTCTGGGGTGATATTATCTATACCTGGAGCTTTGTTTAACTTTAGCTTATTTACTTCAGCTTTAAGTTCTGTCATTGTTATTTGCTTATCTATTAGTTGCACCTGCTCCTCTAATAATCTAACTTTAACATTGTTTTTAAGAAAAGCTTTCAATACTGAATGTGTTTCTATTTTCTCATTTTGATTACTAAGTTTATGAAAGAATAGCCTAAATGCTTCTAGTATTCCTTCTAAATCAGACATTTTCTTTTTAGTTTCTATATTATGTATTTCCTTGATTTGATTTAATCATCTTTTTAGTTCTATTTGCTATTCTTCATTGGTTTTTAGGGTTCATTGAATAGTAACATAGTTTAATTTTTTCTAAGTTGATCATTGTTTTGTGGTGTAGCGTCTCTGAGTATTTTTTATTAGTATCTTCCAGTTCTTTTATTAAGTTGGTGTTTCCATTTTGAATATCAAGCTTTAAATTATCCACTTTTGACTGTAATTACATTAATTCCTTATTTCACTGTTTTTGTTTATTTTTATACCATCCCACCGCTCTTCCATATAGGTATGCCTTCAGTGCATCCCATATATATATTTCAGATACATCTTTCGTAAGATTCATATCCAAGAATGCTTGTCTCTCTTTAATATAAGATTCCTTAAAATCTTTGAGATTTGTTATGTAGGATGGTATTCTTGTTACTGATATCCTTCTCTTGAAACACAAGTCTAGCTCAAACGTTATGGTGTTATGGTCCGAAAATGGACATGAAATTGTCTTGACTTTATTTAACTTAGTGGTTAAATCTTTTGTTATGTACACTCTATCTTTTCTAGAGTATGTATTATGTCTATGGGAAAAATGTGTAAAGAATAGTGAATCTGGGATAGCATACTCATTTATGTCAACTATATTAAAAGTTTCAACAAACTCAGATAATAACTTTGTTAAAGGTGATCTCTTACGTGTAGTTTTAGTATTTGTGTCAGTTTCCTTTATAATGCAATTGAAATCTCCAGCTATGATTAAATTGCCTTTGGCATATTGTACTATGTCATCTAAGTGTTGTTTGGCCACTCTAACTCCTAGTCCTGGTATCCAATAAATATTTAATGATGTATATACCATTTTATTGATAGATATTGTAACTAGACAAAACATTCCTGAGTTGTCATGAAACGTGTTTATGATTTTAGACATTAAAGTAGTGTTTTTCCACAAAATTGCTACTCCCCTTCGCTTCTGACTATAGGTGGAACTTACTAGTACTGTATAATTTTTTGTTTATTTTATTTATGTCTTCATGTGTAAGGTGTGTTTCCTGCAAAAATACTAGTTGTGCTTCACATAGCTTTAAATATCTGTAAAGACTTCCCCTTTTGCAGTTATTATTTAAACCATTTACATTAATAGATATACATTTTGCAATTGGATTTATATTAGCTTTGCTTTTATCCATATTCATACACTCGTAACAATGTGTAGATGTGTGTACATGGAGAATGACTTGTTCTTTCTTCTTCCAGCAGTATTACAATAGATTATAGACACCCACTAAAAGTACATTAGAAGATCATAATTGAAAACATTATAAGATAAACAACCACCAAACACCTCCATGAGAAAAAACATCTCATCCTTGAATGATCTAATCATTCAAGCAATCCCTCTAGATCTGCATTTCAGCATCCTCCCCCAGCCCCGCCACATGGCAGTTTTATAATGAAAAGTATCTTATATATATTTTAAGTATACATGTATTTACATATTACTTAAATTCAGTCTATTTTTAATATTTTATAAAACACTAAGGCAACACAACTATACCTAGATTTAATACTTACTATTTGGCTTTGTTTAAATTGTAAAGAAAAATCTCTTATTTTAATATATCTTTTGTATAGCAATAACTGTTATGCATCTTAAAAGTAACATGCTTGCTGTTTATCTCCCTTATAGTGTGAGTGGCATTCATAGGTATCAAACTTTTGTAATGTTGTATATATAAAAAAAATGTTAAGCATTATATGGATCAGTTAACTATACTACAACTTAATTAAATCATGAAGTGTCCGTAACAATGAATATAATATTACACTTTTATTGTCATTTATCAGTAATCTTATAGTTTTCATTTAATTCAACAAATCATATTTTAGTGGCATGAATGTTACTAATTTGTTTTTGGCATTGGTATTATTATAGTTTAAGACTATATTTCCAGGCAGTTCCTATATATTATTAGTGCCACTGGCATATTTCACCACTAATGTACCACATATGTCATATGTCAAATAGCAACTCATAATCCTTATGATATTACAGGATTTATCTACAGTGTTATAACTGTAAGGTTGGAAAATATAACAAGCAAAGTAAACTTTAAACATGCTATAACACAATTATTTGGTACTTATTGTCAACCCTTCTATATACACGGGAAAGGATAACCTTGTATGACCACCGACCATTTTCCTTCTTTTTTCTCTTCATCCTTCTTTTCTCCATTTTTAATAAATATTTATATCGTGGCTTCTTTGAATTTAGTGAGGGAACTCAATATCATATTATAGATAATATAGAACATTCAAACAGAGAACATGCCCGATATAGAGACATATTCTCAACTCAAGTGGTCCACGCCATATATTTATAACATTGCACTCAGAAATATACTAATGAATAAGCAATAACCAGCAGCTTCGCAGCATGTGTGGGTCTCTAACAAGTACATACCTATAGGATATTAAAAAGAATAGATAGCAAGCTCTTCTTTCATAATCAACAAATGCATATAGCTTGGTATTTACTTTCATAGACAGAAAATAGACCTGTTATTTATATGCATATCATGTACCAACAGCAATATATTAGCAAATGCCTATGCTATTCAATTCATATTTTAATACTTGTCATATTTTAAAAAAAACATGACATATATAGATACTATAAAAGTGATTAATATGAGATATAGCTGACAATGGCTTTAGCATTTGTGATGATATATAATATATATTCAGTATTATAAATAAAAGTACATTGCATGTCTATTTGTAATCTAAGGTTCAAGGCTGATCAATTTAGACATACAAGACAATCTCTTTAGCCTTGGTCATATGATGGGAGTTACTGTCTCTCTACACAACCATTCATTTTCAGTGAGGATGTTCAATATTAGTAATAACTTGCCTTTAATAAAAGCATACTTATAATTAGCAGTTATTTTCTATGTATATATATATATATATATATATATATATATATATATATATATAATATCATAAGCAAGTCTATGAGATTTTTTCTTGCTCATTACTGCTTAATGACTGTGCTACTTGACCAATTTAATATTTGCAGAGTATCTTAATAATTAAACAGCAACTCCTTTTTACCTTTAAAATGTCTAATAACAAATAGCCACATTCATGAACCATAATTGACTTACTGTCCTTAAGGCTGAGTACACTAGCTGCAATGTGTTTACAAATGTTATATAGTTCCAGTCAAGGACTTAAATATATTAAATTTTCATAAAATTAAGTTAACTTATAGTAATTTACTTGGGTGATGTTATTAGAAAAGATTGTAGTGAAGTCTGTATGTGTTAACTATTCATACAGTTTCTTCCAAGTGATATACTTATTTTTAAGCCTTGTGTGCTGTTTACGTGTACAATTCAAAATGAATAACAAATGTTACAATATAATAAAACATGTGTTGATACCTTCTAAATTTGTTAGGTACGTCAGTGTACTTTTAATATTTGTTAAACTGTAAAAGCACTTTGCCATCTCATAAACTGTGTGCTTGTTACTTGTTACTTTAAGTAGCAAGAGCTTAAACAACCCCCATATTGCCTTGTTTCAGTGCTGACATCACTCAGACTGTTTACTTTCATTTTGTGCTGTTCGTACATTTGTAGAGGATTTAACACACACTAATGGATTCTAACCGAAGAACCTCCACTCTAGGGATGGTAAAATAAGAGTTCCCAGCTCGTGACCATGGCGGGAAGCCAAAAACAAAGTAAGTGAAGCTTTTAGAGCTTTTTAAACTGAACACGGCTCATTAAACTGCTATTAGTTTTCTTACCATTAAGGGCAGATATACAAGCCAAACAGTTGTTTGTTAGTCAAAAAGGCACTTTTAGCATCAAAGAATAGATAGATAACTACTTTTCAAGGCACTTTTTGACGGTTATTACCATCAGCTTTTATATATTATTATGTGAATTAAATGCAACAATTTAGATATTTCATGCAGCTTAGTGTAAATAATATAAAAATAATCATATTCATGTAAGCACACCACATTAATATGTCAGTGTAAATGCATCATATTCTATACTAGCAGTAAAAGGCAGGTAATTTACAAATGATCTAAATATCATTTTGAGTTAGAGAAATCATGACTAAGTATTTACACTGTAGTAAAGAAAGATATGTTACCTTGCTTTCTTTAGGGTTGTTTCCTTTAGTTATAAAATGTCCTGTTTATCGTGTATTTATATTGCTTCAAAGACTGACACATATGTAAAGCATGAATGCTTTTAAAGAATAACTTTTTTACCTTACAAAGTAAATAGAAAACAATAATGTTTGTGCTTTTCATGTGTCTCTTGGCTTCTTCTTCTTATCAGCAGTGCTCCATTCATTTTTTTTCTGCATGTCTCTTTACCCCAAAGGAGCTCCAATCCATTTCTTCCAATTTATCCAAGGTTTTATTAGCTGAAAGATAAGAGACTGTTGCTTGTAGAGTGTCAAAAGTTTTAGGACCTTCAGTAAAAAATATTTTTATTCTTGCAGGGAACAGCAGGTGCACTTTAAGTTGCCTTTATTTCAATTCCTTTATCAGACGGAGACATTCTTTTCTTGCAGTTATAACTCCAGCAGAATAATCATTATCAAATCTGATTATGTTGTCTTTGTATTTAACTGGAGAAGTTGACCGTGCTGTCTTTAAAATAAGTTCCTTGTCCTGTGATGAAAAAAACTTTACTATTATTGATCTTGGGTGATTTTTTGATTTGATGGTTGATGAAGCAGCTCTTAAGGATCTATGCATGGGCTCTCTCAATTCCATAAGAAAGAGCTTCAGGCAATTTTAAAACTTCGGGTAACCAGATAGTAAGGAAAGTCACCATGTTATCTCCCTCTGTTTTCTCTGGCAGCCCATAGATGCGAAGGTTATTTCGTCTGGACCTGTTCTCTAGATCCTCTATTTTACTTTGTAATGAAGCATTTTGTTTTGATAAAAAATGTAGCTGAAGATCTTGTTCTGAGAGTCTGCCCTCAGTGTCATTTAGGGATCTCTCTATGTCAGCTATTTGAGACTTCTGTTGTGTCATTATTTCTTGTAGTTGTTGTATTTGTTTTGTAGATCTCTCCTCAAAAGTGTCCAGTCTGGTATTCATTTTGTCAAATTTTACTGATAAGTCTTGTATAGCATTTAATAAAGACTGTATCTCATTTCTCATCGTCTGGTCCTGTGTGGTATTCTTAGAAAAGCTAATTTCCAGTAGATTCAGATACCTTCCTTCTTGTTTTTTGACAGGAAAAATAAAGATTAAAGCCAAATTTTTTGCAATGTAGACTTCTAGTGATATTAATAGAAGTAATTCAGCAAAATAGGTTTGTCTACAATATCTAGTTTTTAAAATTTCCTGTCAGAAATATCTTTTGAGTACAGAGCTGAGAAAAGATGCTGCCAACCAGTCTACATCCTAGCCACATCCCCAGAGGCCACTTTTGACAGAAAAGAAGGATTAGTGTGTAATGTAACTCTATCTTTGTGAAAAATCAAATACGGTGGTTTCAAAGAAAGTGCTTGGAGTTCAGATACTCATCTTGCTGAAAGGATAGCAACCAAAAAGACTGTTTTCCAGAATAGAAATGTTAAGGTCTACTTTAGCTGAAAGCTCAAAAGGTGAAAATACCATGGTCTGTAACACCAAAGTCAGGTCCCAAGGTGGCATGGGATTTCGAATTTGAGGCCTACGTGAAAAGGTACCTTTTAGAAAGGCCTTACATAATTTAGATGAAGCTAAAGAAAAAGAATCATCTCCAATGTGATAGTTGGAGATGGCTGCTAAATGAACTTTGAAGGTAGAAAAGCTTGCCCCACTTCGAAAGATGAAGGCAAGGAGATCTAAGACAGTCCGAAGAGGAGCTGTGAAAGAATCCAACACTCTCTGATGTGCCCAAAAGGAAAACTTCTTCCATTCATTCTTATAAATCTTCCTAGCTGAAGGTCTGTAGGATGAAAAAAAAAATCTGGTGGACTGGGGAAGAAAGCCTGGAATGTCTAGCCATCATGGGAATTGGATAATCCATGGGGTCAATATGAGGCCTACAATATCTGAATAAATCATTCTTGATGGGTGAGCCAGGAGTTCGGGACTGGAATTCAGTATCCAAGGCAGGCATACCAGGAGAGACCATAGGAAGGGAAACCACATTGCCGAGCCAAGTAGGGGATAATGAGGATTACTATCTCTTCAACCAGAGCTCTTTCTGAAGAAACCTTGAGATTAGAGTTAGGGGAGAGTATGTATAAAGAAGACCGGAGGACCAAACGTGGACTAGAGCATCTCTCAGTGAATGTTCCCAAGGGGGAATTAGGGCAAAGAACCTGCTGCATTTGTTGTTGAGGGGAGAAGTGAATAGACTGCATGTCTGACTCCATTTGTGGAAGATATTTGCCACCGACTGATTGACAGACCACTCATGAGACATCAGAATAGTCCATACTGAGCTAAGATGTTAGACTTCCCTGGTATATGCGTTGCTACAAGAAAGTGGCTGGAGGAGATTGCCCACTGCCAAACTTTCATTGCTTGGTGCCAGGGGTAGGATCTGGTTCCTTCATGTTTGTTGATGAACCAGACTACTGGCAAGTTGTCCTTTTGAACAGCAATCATTTCTAGCAAAAGAGAGCTCTGGAGGGCCTGCAACACTAGAAGCACCGCTCTCACTTCTAAGACTTATATGCAAACTGGTCTCTTTTGGGGACCACATGCCTTGAAAAAAACATCTTAAGTAATACCTCCACCCAACGGGGAGGCGTCTGTGGGCCACTGTAGGGGGATGGACAGAGGAGCTCTGTTCAGCCATCTCCTTTTTAGTGGCTGATGCAACCACCATGGCATCTACAGGGATTCCCTTGGTCCAGTATTGCCTGATGAAGGGGGTACTCAAAATCTAGTCCAAATGTTTGGGGATCAGTTCTACAGAGTCCAGTTCCTTCCATGCTTTGCAGGAGACAAGGTCTACAAGCTCAACCACAGGTGGGGTAATGCAAGATGTAGATGGTCCAGACCTGAAGGCTTCAACGAACACAGATTCCTCCTGGGAAGGGTTTGGGAAAGATCAACTATCTTTCTGGTGAAGGATCTCTAAGAGATCCCCAAATGATGCATCCTCAAGTCGAGATCTAGGGGATACTTCCCCTTTAAAGTCAGTGTCTTCTATGAGGGATTCCTGTAGGGAATTCAAGTGCTTCTTCTTGCATGACCTCTTCCTAGGACCTCTTCAGTGGGATGCTCTGGGGAGGTGTCAGAAGAAGCAAGGAGTTTGCTGGTGGGAACTGCTTGGAAGCTCATCCAGGCTGGCTGTCCCCAAGGTGTAGGATGAGCAGACTCAGACACATGATCCGCAGAGAGAATAGGGAATGGATCCAAATGAGGAAGAGTCAAAACTACTCTGGGGTTTGAGAAAACCATCTTCACCACCTCAAAGGCAGAAGAACCAGGAGAAGCAGAGGACAATCTAAAATCTGACTGGAACTGAAGCTCTTGGAGCAGGCGATCCAAGGTTATCCCCAACCCTCCACTTCAAGGGAGGAGTCAGAGCCAAGCTGCCCAATGCTGAAGCTCTGAGGGGAAGCAACAGCTCTGAAAGCTCCGGAGGCAAAGTTAAACCCTCGGATCCAACCCCGATGCTTCGGAAAAGAGAAACATTGTGTCCCAAAGGAGTAGGATCCAATTGGATCAGGGAAGCTGCTGGAGTGGAAGACAGAAGAATCTTCAGAGCAGACAGTTTGACTCCTGGAGATCTCGGATTCGAAGGCTCTGAAACAGCAGTCTGGATTGGAGAAGGAGCAACTACAGGCTGGAAAGAAGGTTTAAGGCTCACAGATCTGATGGGAGACAGAGCCAAAAGACCCCCATCTAGATCAGTGTTCTGAGGAATTCTCATCAACCTATCTACCCCCAACTCGGAAAGACTTTGGAAGGACCTAATGGAGGACAAAGTGGGAGGTGGCCTGGATGACTTTTTAAGCATCTCCTGAAGAAAAGGAGACCTCAATCTCAGGGATACTGGCTCCAGGGAAAATCTTGGTGTACACAGCCAAGGAGACTTGGCAACAGTAGGCATTGGATCCGAAGACTTCAGATCCAAGCTCTTTCCTACCTTCTTGGGAGGTTCAGAAGAAGGTGCGGATTGAGGAGCTCATGGACGGGAGGCATTTTTGATGCTCCCTGGGCTCCTTAGATTTATGAGAGGGGGTTTGAGCCCTTAAAGAAGAAGTACCAACAGAAGGAGCAGAGTCCAGGAGGAGGCCTTTTAGAACAAGTTTTCTTCTGACGCTAATGGCACTAGCATTAAAAGCCGCACAAATGGAGCAGGAGGTGTCCAAGTGTGCTGGACCCAGGCCATAAATGCACTCCCTGTGGGCATCAGAGTTGGGGATCTTATGCCCAGAGGAAGTGTACTTTTTGAAATCAGTAGGCTTATCAGCCATACCTCAAAATAGTAAAACGCAGAAAATGAAGTGTTCACACAAGAATAAAAAAAAGTTTTGTTTTTTTTTAAGAGAGAAAGAGAGGAAAACGGAAGGTCTTAACACCAACAATTGTATGATAAAGGATTACTTTAAGGCAAGGTAATAGAAGGACTACCAACAATGATAGCTAAGAATTCCAAATAAATGGGACATTAAATTTGGTAATAAAAAGATTTAAGAAAGTTTAGAAAAGAAGTAAGGGAGATGCTATAAACTATTATAAAAAAAAAAGACAAGGGGAAAAAATATAAGAGCTTGAGAAGCCACAATCCCGTCAGATCAAGAAGAGCAGCAAACAAGATCTGAGGTAATACAGTGGTCAGGGGCATTGTGGGTAAGGAGGAGGTCAAGAATCAGATCCTAGAATTTAAAGAAAGTGGCCAAGTTGGATATGAGGATCGGATCCAAGCCTATTTGTTGGGGAACGAATGAAAATTACATTAGATCACGAATGGGAGGGCTCAAGAATCGGATCCTAGAATTTAAAGAAAGTGGCCAAGTCGGACCTGAAATCGGTTCGAATCTATTAGTTGGGGAATGAATGAAAATTACATTAGATCATGAATGTTTCTTATGAAATGAATCGCAAAAATTAGCAGATTAATGGCTACATATGCTTATAAATATATGAGAGCATATCTCTTAATACAGCAACAAAATCCAGCACAGGAGGAAGCCACTTACAGAATACTCAAACCAAACTTGCTTCAACATGCACAGTAACTTCCTAAGTGTTAGGTAAGAATTCAATCATTTTTAAAAGAACTAAAAGGTCATATATGACGTCATCAGATGGCATGCACTTTCATATTTTCACATTTTTAACAAAATATTTATTTTTTATAGAGATCAAAAGCACCATCCAGATTTATAATATTCTTCTGCAACAGATACTATAATTTCATCTTAAATCCCTTAAAATTTGCATATAAAAGAAAAGCACCTTGTTGAACCAGTAACACGAAGCAGAAACTCTCATATTGCTTAATTTGTCCAAGACATAGATCATTCTTTAACATGCATGAGCAACTCTAAATTCATTCTTTGTCTCTCATGACACCACCATTAACTCTCACCTTAGTCAGACTTCAATCTATATAATACATGCAAGATGAATACAATTAGTAAATGCTACCATTAACTGGTTCCTATACAAAGCAGGGGAACCATTTGGAGCACTTTCTGATTTTGATGAGTAGGTATGCAGCATGAAGTTCTTAACATCACATCCAATCTCCTCTGGACAGAAGATAAGAGGATAAACTGAATGGAGTCCATATGAAGGGATTGTGTGTGTGTGTGTGTGTGTGTGTGTGTGTGTGTGTGTGTGTGTGTGTGTGTGTGTGTGTGTGTGTGTGTGTACACAACAAACACACACACACATATACATAATTTTTTTTCTTTCTCATAAAGATACAGGTGTGTATAAAGATTACACACACACATGTATCTATACATCTCCATATGGGAGGACCACTAATAAACATAAACACCCCCAGTTAACTGTAGGAACATTGACCGCATAACATCAGTATGTATGCGTCAAGACTTTTTCTCAGTGCATGCAATCTTTTACTTTTTAAAATTTAAAACACCCCCTCACACCCTCTGCTAATTATATACACCAACTCTGAAAACACACAAAAAGGGTATAAGGGAAAATTTCCAACCCCCTGGATTTGTGCGATCTCATACACCCATTGATCCACTGCAGCTGACCATATGCAGTCAACTAGGGAGCTTTCAGCTTAGCACTCATTCGATTGGGTCACTAGCACCCATATTACGTATACACACACACACACACACACACACACACACACACACACACACTCACAGATATTAGACACATACAGACAGATATGAGTCCATAATAAATAATCGCTGGTGACATCCTCATAAGCAATAAAAAGAAGTTATGTCTTACCATAACATTCCATCTGTGTTGTTTATCTTCGTTCATTCATTACTGATGGGTTATCGGTTCCGTCCTCAGAACCGAGCTGGCCATATATCAACCTCGCATCAGCCAAAAACTCTCGAGCCAAGATCCTACCCAGAACACTCTGCTCCTTGTTATCTCAGATCGAGTTTGCAAGTTGACAGACAAAAGTAGAGGCTACCTCTGGTCATAACAGACCTACAATAAAGGAGTATATGAGATCAACCAGGAACCTCCGGAGGGGAACGGAGGGTGGGGAGTAATGAATGAACGAATATCAACAACACAGATGGAACATTATGGTAAGACATAACTTCTTTATCTGATGTTGTTAATCTTCGTTCATTCCTTACTGATGGGACAGAGTCCCCAGCTACCTATATCCTTGAGTGGCCCTCATGGAAGGACATTCCTGAGCATCATGGAGTCAAAAAAGCTCTACCTCTGGAGGCCAAATCCAATTTGTAATGAAGAATAAAGGTATGAGGTTTGGCCCAAGTCGCAGTTGAGAGATATCATTGAGGAAAGCCTCAGCATGGAAAGCTGCTGAAGTTGCCACAGACCTTGTAGAATGTGCTTTCACTCTGTGAGGCAAGGTGACATTGTTCTTGTTGTAGATAAAGGTAAGGCAATTTCTCAACCACGAAGCCAATGTAGCTTTTGAGACAGGATGACCTAGTCTTGGTCAGGAAAAAGCCAGAAATAGTTGGTCTGATTTACTGGTAGATTTTGTTCTGTCCAGATAAAATCGTATTTGCCTATGAACATCCAAGGAGTGAAGGCAATACTCTCCCTTGTTACAGTGGTTAGGAAAAACACTGGAAGGTCAACAGACTGGTTGATAGACTGCTCTGACACCACTTTTGGTAAAAAGGAAGAATTAGTTCTCAGTGATAACCTATCCTTATGGAAGATAAGATAGGGAGGCTTGATGCATACAGCTTGTAGTTCTGACAAGCGTCTGGCCGATGTGATTGCAATCAGAAACAAAGTTTTCCACGAGAGATATTTTAAAACACATGAAGACGCAGGTTCAAAGGGGGGAGGCTCTTAGGGCTTGCAGGACCAAGGCCAAATCCCAAGGTTGTACTGGTTCTCTAAAGGGAGGTTTTAGGTGAAGAACCCCCTTCAAGCAAGTTTTACAGAGTATGTGACATGAGCAAAGAATCCTGATAACCAATGTGAAAATTTGAAATGGCAGCTAAATGCACACGAATGGAAGAGGCAGACACCCAAGAGTGGAAAACACGTGATAAGTAATCCAAAACCACTGAAACTGGGGCTGACAAGGGGTCTAATTGTTTATTCGCTGCCCATAGAGAAAACCTTTTCCTTTTACTGAGATAGATTAGTCTGGTGGACGATTTATGAGATGCAATAAGAATATTTGCGCACTGGGGACGAGAGATTTTCCTGCCTGGTAATCATTGGGAGTGGAGAAACCAAGCTGTTAGTTTCAGGGTTATTAGATTGGGGTGAGTCAGACCCTGCGGATGGGAGATCAACTTTGGGGATGGATTGAGGATCCACGATTGATCTAGCAGGTGAGGCCAGAAGAAGGGGAACCAGACTTGTTGAGGCCAATATGGAGCAATGAGGATCACTTTGCTTTTCAACTGCCGTGCTTTCTTCAGAAATTGGGATATGAGGGGGAGAGGAGGATAAGCATAAAGTAGACCCGAGGGCCAAGCATGGACTAGAGCATCTCTCGGTGACTGTCCCTTAGGGGGGATCAGGGCAAAATAGTTGCTGCACTTGTGGTTGGTTGGGGAGGCAAATAGGTTGCAGCAAGGTTGGCCCCAGCTACTGAAGATTTCTGCCACTATCACAGGGTTGAGGGACCACTCGTGAGGTTGTAGAATGCACCTGCTCAATTTGTCCACTATCACATTGTAGCTCCTGGGAATGTGCATTGCAATTAGAAAGCAGTGGGAAGCTATCGTCCATTGCCATATTCTCAAGGCCTCTCAGCATAATGGATAAGATCTGGTGCCCCCTTGCTTGTTGATGTACCACACCACTGACATGTTGTCTGATTGGATTGCAATAGTCCCTGACGGAATGCCCCCTTGCTTGTTGATGTACCACACCACTGACATGTTGTCTGATTGTAGAAGCCAAGACAAATGAGTCCAGAAGCCCAAAGTAAAGTAGAACTGGTTTAATATGAAGCGCTTTTCGTCACTGCACATACAGCAACTTCTTCAGATAAAAAATAAGAACTTACAAGCCTTGCTTAAATACTAAAGACATCACATGTTAAAATGTATCACATACAAATCAACCTCAAAGTAAATTGTACTTAATAAAAGTGTAAAAATTTATACAATGTCACCTTTTTAAACTTTTTAACTTTAATAAACAGGTGATATTACAAGCTTCATTAAAACCTGGGCTAGAGAAGGTGTTGAGTCTTAGCTGCCAGGCTAGTTCGCGTTCCTCTAGCAGTAAGTTAACAGGACCCCCCCCCCTACTGTCAGAGTGTATTTGGTCTATTGCCTTGAATAAAAACTTATGATCCCCCACTCAAACAAGAGTGTTTGGCCAGAGAATTGTCACCCTTATTTTTGTCTACTGCATGAATATGTTCGTAAACCCTATCACGGAGTCTACATTCTGTTTTCCCAATGTAGTAAGCAGTGCAGGATGTGCACAAAGCAATATATATAACTAGTTTTGAGTTGCAGTTCAATTTGTACTTCAATTCATACTTCCTTCCTCTAATGGTAAAAGTCTTGCCTGTTTCCATAAATTTGCACATCCTGCATGTCTGCTTGAATATATATATATATATATATATATATATATATATATATATATATATATATATATGTATAACATAAAAATTGGGAGTTTATCAACAATGATAAACTTTTAGTAGAAAAATTAGGTAGTTTTCCTAGACTAGTTTTTAGAAGAGGTTCTAACCTCAAAAACCTACTGGAAAGAAATGTATTAATGTATTCAAGCAGACATGCAGGGATGTCTATTTGTGGTGCATGCAGGATGTGCAAATTTATGGAAACAGGCAAGACTTTTTACTATTAGTGGAAGGAAGTATGAACTGAAGTACAAATTGAACTGTAACTCAAAACTAGTGGTATATATTGCTTTGTACACATCCTGCACTGCTTGCTTACTACATTGGAAAAACAGAACGTAGACTCCATGATAAAGTTTACGAACATATTCATGACAAAAATAAGGGTGACAATTCTCTGGCCAACACTCTTGTTTGAGTGGGGGTCATAAGTTTTTATTCAAGGCAATAGACCAAATGCACTCTGACAGTAGGGGGGGATCCTGTTAACTTACTGCTAGAGGAACGTGAACTAGCCTGGCAGCTAAGACTCAATGCCTTCTCTAGCCCAGGTCTTAATGAAGCTTGTAATATCACCTGTTTATTGAAGTTAAAAAGTTTAAAAAGGTGACATTGTATAAACTGTTTTTACACTTTTATTAAGTACAATTTACTTTGAGGTTGATTTGTATGTGTGTTCCACTGCTTTGGTTTGATATGTTGTATCTTAACATGTGATACATTTTAACATGTGATGTCTTTATTATTTAAGCATGACTTGTAAGTTCTTATTTTTTATCTGAAGAAGTTGCTGTATGTGCAGCGATGAAAAGTGCTTCGTATTAAACCAGTTCTACTTTACTTTGGGCTTCTGGACTCATTTGTCTTGGTTTCT